>NW_015630544.1:62866-66546 GCF_001515625.1 Sinocyclocheilus rhinocerous
TTTTTTGACAGTACATTGAAGCTTTGAAAATAACTATAGCCTAAATAAACTATATATATCAATCGCTGCATTTTTTTTCCACAGAAAGATGCAGTGTTAACCCTAACATTTTATTTTAAGATTTAACATTTGTAAATGGTCTAAAGCAAAAGAGTTGTAAAAATTCAGAAAATCTTTTAGAGCTTATGATTTGTTTAAAAAATAAAACATATTACACATTAATGAATAAAACAGTATATATAAAATTAATTTACAAGTGTCATGTTTGATTTTTTTTTTCATGTAAGCTATAGATTCTGACCTTTAAATCAGTTTGGACTACAACGGATATTTTCCAGGATTTGTGATATCACAAATATCGACGAATAGGGCGAGACCTGGTTGAGCTGCACTAGAGAAGGCAACGAGTGTTATCACTATGTCGGAGACACGCTAGCTTTCCCAAGGCAGACCAACTTAGAGTGGTTAAAATCATCCGGGTTTAAATCACGCTCAAATCTATTTTAAATTGACGCAATATTTACACTGAAGCTCGCAGGCGGCTATAGTAGAGTACCTTCCAGAGCTCCTCGAGTTTATTGATCTGCTGTGCTGTGATCTGACGGGCCCTCAGCTGCTCCTGTTCAGACGGGATCTTCACCAGCCAGGACAGGAAGCAGCGGTCCTGGATGAGGGGCTGCCACTGAGAGCTGTCCCAATTAATGTCCTTCAGACTGCTCTGACTGGCACACGGCTGCCTAAACACACAAACAAACACACACACACACACCCATGAGACAGAGGCAGTGCACACGCTTGATAAGCAATGGTTGACAGCTTCTGATAAAACCAGCACCAGATAAAATTATGCCAAAATGATGTTATGGTTTCACAGCTTCAAGTGGTGCGATTAAATTTTCACTAAACATTTCAAATAAAATAGTAAAAAAAATAAACATTTTTAAAAATTATCCAGTCTCCTGGAAAAATGGAGGAAATGGGTTGAATTTGTATCAAAAAGATGGACTGATTTTGTTGCTACACATAATTTAAGAGGAGATTAATATATAGAATAATGACTTGAATGAAAGTCGTTTCAGTTTATTTTTAATGGAATTTAATTAGGTCACACATTCTCTCCCTGGATGTACAGGGTTACTCTTTCTACCTTCATTTTATTTTGTTTATCTAATATTTTATTTAATATATATATTTTATATACTATTTAATGTCATATTTAATATTTTATTATGATTATTATTATTAATTTATGTGTATATATTTTTGTTTACCTTTATTTGTAAAAGAAAAAAAAACAAAGCAATTGTTCTTGTGTTCATATTGCAAAAGGTACTTTATGATTGCATTGAGTTAGTACTATATGTAAATTGAAATATGGTATATGTTTGTACACCTATGGCTGCTCGAATTAAATATAAAATAAAATTCATTCAGTCAACATGAGAGGTAAACTCCAGAAAAAAAAATCATGTTTGTATGCATTGATTTAATTTTTTGCATTTATTAATACAAACTATTCATTACAATGATTTAAGAATATTTAATATATTTTAGGGAAATAAAATATTTATAAAAATTACATAAAACATTTACGCATTTATCTATAAATATGCAATCATAAACACATTAAAAGCAATTATGCTAGCACACGAGGTACATAAAATACAGACCTGGTTTCTTACACTTCACACATCATTATGTAAAAATGAAAATACATGGGACTTTCCCATTTCACATTTTGAGTAAGCATGTACCATCACAGATGCAAAAAGAGTCTAAAAGCTTAATATTAACAGTTTAAAAGCCTTAAATGAATCTTGTAAATACAGATTGTGTCATACTCAAACAATAAAGAGGAAATCCAGCAGGTAGAAAAGATTTACATTTTTTTTGTTATTACTAAAAACAATGACTAAATCTCCCTTTATTTACTGATGCCTAAAAGACATCAAATTAGATTTGGGTCAACCTAATCAAAATAAACTTTTTCCAGAATGACTGAATTTGAGTTTGTGAGTCAGAATGAAATGCTTTGCAAATGTTTCACCTGCACAGAAGCACCACAACAGAGTCGGCTTTAGCCGGGATGAAGCCGAGCAGGAAGACATTACGGCAGCCGCAGTTATAGCACTCCAGAACCGTCTCTCCCAGCGGTCCGTCCTTATGCAGCGTCACCTCCTTACATTTGGCCCTCACCAAGTGGTTCACAATATGACTGAGAAAACAAATGTGACAAGAATAATCATTTTAAGTTTTAACAATGCTTTGGTTATCAAAATTAATGGACTGGTGGACTCACCTGCCAGAGGTGTTACCGCGGCCGTTGCAGAACCATTTCTTGCTGGTGTTGCAATAGACCACACATGCTGGATCATGGATGCCACAGTAGCTGCAAACATACGAAACAAAAACCAGCCCACAAAATGATAATACTTACATACAATACCATTCAAAATTTGGAGTCAGTATGATTTATTAATGTTTCCTAGTCTTTTCTGCTAATCAAGGATGCATTTATTTGAATACAAATACAGTAAATGCAGTAATATAGTGAAATATTATTACAATTTCAAATAACTGCTTTCGATTTAAATACATTTTAAACTGTAATTTATTCCTGTGATGCAAAGCTGAATTTTCAGCATCATTACTCCAGTCTCCAGTGTCACATGATCTTCAGAAATCATTCTAATATGTTGATTTGCTGCTCAAGAAACATTTCTGATTATCAATGTTGAAAACAGTTGTGCCGCTTTATATTTTAGTGGAAACCATGATGCATAATTTTTTAGGAATCTCTGATGAACAGAAAGTTCAAAATATTTGATATTTGATTATAATCAGATATATTCAATTTCAAACGTAATATCTGAAAATCAAATACATATCCAAATATTTGAAATAGGAATCTTTTGTAACATTATAAAAGTATGTACCGTCACTTTTGATCAATTTAATGCATCCTCACGGAATAAAAACATTAATTTCTTTAAAATAAAAATCTTACATACACTACCCGTCAAAAAATATTTTGACAGGTAGTGTATATGTACATTCAAATTATGAATATTTAAAAAAAATTAAATTAAAACTGGGAAAGTTTGGTGAAAATAATGACAATGTCAAGTCTGAAAATGTAAACTTCCCTTTACACAATCATATAAATTAAAACCTAAAATCTTAATAATAAAGAACTACTTCAAAAACAAAAGACCTACAGCATAATGTACAATCAGAGGAGTCATGCACCACCTTTTACATAAATAAGTTGCCTGGGACAACTGTCATTTATTCAGCACAGTGTCATTACACACAAAATACTGCGAGTGACCAACCAGAGGAAAGCATTTCAGAGAATCGTGCATTAGGGCTGCACGATAAATCGAAATGGAATCGAGATCGCGATTCGACAGAAGCTGCGATTGTCATGCGTATCTTTCAGTGAAGCACGGTTCTGTGATCAGCAGTAAATCTCCATCCGAAGGCCAGAGGGTGCTCTCGCGCTGAAACTACAAATATGCCCCGAAGAAGTAATTTAGGAAATGCCTATCGCTGCAGCTGAATAAACAGAAGATTCAACTGCTTTCATTGATTCAACGTGAATAATAAACACACGACTACGACTAGTGTTGTCAAAAGACCCGGTACTTCGGTACCAAGTCGGTACTAAAAAAATGAAA
>NW_015630544.1:67162-79957 GCF_001515625.1 Sinocyclocheilus rhinocerous
TACTATGTAATATGTTGCGTGCCCTATTCTGTCTAAGAAGCCACATCATCTCACAGACGGATTTATTTCAAACACTCGACTGACGTTATGAAGTGAGTTTGGAGTAAAAATATGTTATTAAATGTGGTATTTTCACATGCTTTCAGATGGAGCAGCATTTACTTCACAGAGCCGTAGTTCACTGAGAAGCTATGCAAACAGCTGTCATTATCGCGAGCGATTTCTTCGATTTCAGAATCGCGCAATAAAAAAAAAAGTCTGCGATTTTTTTGCATAACTTGTCAGTGAACTACGGCTCTGTGTAGTAAATTCTGCTCCATCTGAAAGCACGCGATGATGATTTCCTGCTGATTACAGAACCGGCATTACTAACAAATTGCGCATGACAATCGCATTCGATTAATCGTGCAGCCCTATCGTGCATTATTTTATTTCTCTCACAGCTACAGACACATGATTACAGTGTGAGAGATCAGGGCAGGTGTGTCATCCGTACCTGCAGGCATGCACCGGCAGATCTTTAGTGTAGTAAGTATCTTCCTCATCCTCCTCAAAGTTCAGCTCGGCCAGAAGCTGGCTGGTCTTCACCACTGCATCTTCTCCATTGGGCAGAACACCATCAGGCCCATTCACCTAAACACAAAACATTTCACCTTAACACCACCATTTCTACAAACAAATCTCAAACTGCACAAGCGTGAAAACTGGAGATTCAATCCAGTGCACATTTAACCCTCAAAACACACACATCTGCAACTTACACCAACAGAAACGCAGTTAAATCAAGTACAAATGCACACCTGATTTACTAAAACAACTTACTCAGCAGCATATACTTAACAAAAGTCTGAAAACACATGTTTGAAAGCTGCAGCTAACGCAGATAAAACACACCTTATTATTAAAGCAAACATAACAACAATTTAATAAAATAATTTCTATTTAAAAACACAAAAACACCTACAAGTTATATTTACCATACAAACAAAACCCCTCTAATCAAATATGCTCTTAAAAACAGGTGTAGTTCAATAAAGTCCTTCTGAAACACATAAATGTGAGATAAACCTGCGAGATAAACAATATAACACGTGTTAAAAAACAAACAAATAAAATGCATGTTATTATAACACCAAAATAGTTAATAAATATCTCACACACCACTATTATAACATCAAAATAGTAAACAAAAACACACCTGTCAGCTGCAGCTAACACAAGCTATCTGTAATAAAACCACATCTCTGAGAATAAGCTGTTATAACATGCTGTTTAATATGATAAGAAAATGAGTTTATTATTAACACCAACGTAGTTCACAAAAGTCCCTCTGAAAGTACGCAAATACACCTGAGATCTGTTATGCTAACCAACCAAAACAAGCTATTTGACGTAACACATCCATCATAAATCACAACCTTAGAGCTAGTGTATTTATTAGCAAATTAAAATTTAACAAGACACTAATGTAGTTCACAAAAGTCCCTCTGAAAGTACGCAAATACACCTGAGATCTGCAGCTAACCAACCAAAACAAGCTATTTGACGTAACGTATTTCACCATCGATAGCAACATAAGAGCTATTATATGTAGTTTCATTTCTTAGCAAATTAAATTTGTATTTGTACACTATTGTAGTTCACAAAAGTCCCTCTGACAACTCTCTCTCTATCTCTCTTCTGGCGGCCTGCTCTGTCGTTGCTAACGCTACCGCGCGGCTAACGCCTGCTAAGCTCGCCATATTTGGACTCAAATGCGTTGAGGGCTGCCTGACAGAAAGGCTCGATTGTGTGTTTATACCTGGTTGTCGAGTTGACTCTGGGTCTGGCCCTGAGTTTGGGTCTGGCTGGGCAGTGTGAAGTCGGTGAACTCGAACTCGGAGCCCTGCGTGTCGGCCCCGAGCAGCTCCGCTTCCTCCGTGTCCAGGAAGGTGAGCGTCTGCGAGCTCGGCCCGTACGCCTCCACACTCATCTTTTTCTGGCTTTGCTGGCCGCCTTTTCGCAGAAAACACCGAAAAATCCCTCAGCGGTGCGGGGAAACGAGCGACCGAAGCGCGTCGGGCGACGTTTGTTTTGGTTCGAAGGGAAGAGAAGGAAACGGCGCGAGACGGGCTCGTGCAGAAATGAAAGCAAACGATTCCGGAGAAGACTCGACTCCCACTCGAGCGCGGTGACGTCACGGGCGAGCGCAACAGACGTAGAGCGCACAGAGGCGATGACGTCTACACACGTTCGCTGTTTTGTTTTGTAAATATATTGCTGTCAGGAAAACACAGACCATTATAGAGCTTCTATTAATGGCACATTGTTTAAAAATAGAGGTTTAGCTCTTCTGAAATATTATATGAATTTTACGAAAAACATTTGGCCCAAATAAGCCGACTTTGGTTTTGCAAAAGTCAAAATAAAAACTCTTGCTGCGTCTCAATGTGCCTACTTGTACTACGCCCTTAAAGTATGTACTCTTTTGGTGAAGAAAAAGTACAAACTTTTGAGTGTGTAAGAGTAGGCAAGCTTTGGGACACACTATCACGTCACAACTACATCTTTTAAAGGGGTCATATGATGCGATTTCAAGTTTTCCTTTCTCTTTGGAGTGTTACAAGCTCTTGGTGCATAAGGAAGATCTGTAAAGTTGCAAAGACTAAAGTCTCAAATCCAAAGAGATATTCTTTATAAAAGTTAAGAGTCAGCCACACCTACCTAAAACGGCTCGTTCTAACACGCCCCCACATATCTACCTCACTATGTGGGAAGATTTGCATAACGCCGCCCAAATGTTCACGCAAAGAAAGAAGGCGTAACTTTTATTCTCGCTGTAGTATTGTTGTTGCCGCCGCCGCCATGTCGTGAAGACGCTGTGTGTTTCGTTGTGAAAGCGAAACTACTTTGTTTGGCCTTCCAAAAGAGGAGGATATCTGATTCGTCATGCCTAGAGCTGATCTGTGCTGGTGTTTGTAGTTTGTAACGCGTTTTATTCGTGTTTGTAGTTCTGGACAGAATCCTTCAACAAAGCGCAATGGATTGTGGGCAATATTAGCCATTAGAGTGTGCACGGATCCACACTTCAAAAATCGACCTGAAATAGTAGACCATCGGGGGACTTTTGGCATACTCTTTTCAACATACTATGCTTTGGGACACACTTATTCTAATCTCACATACTATTTAGGATGGATAGTATGAACATTGAGACGCAGGGAATATGTAGTCTCGCATAGCCAGACCCTCCAGCTGAAGGTCTGGAATTCATGGAATTCAACTTTCATTGGCCAAGGCCCGCCCATGAGGCCGTTTGACCAACATGTCAAACAACCAATCACAGTTCGTTTCGTTTCAACGTCACGCTTCGGGGCGTGGAAATGTCGCCACAATAACAGACCGGTGTGTAAAACTCTCGGACGCACTTTTGTGTGCCATGTGCATCAGACGTTCAGCCAACGGTCCGTGGGCGAGACATCTGAGGCTGAGACTAGTGAATATGTGACCCTGGAGCACAAAAGCAGTCTTGAGTCGCTGGGGTATATTTGTAGCAATAGTCAAAAATACATTGTATGGGTCAAAATGATCAATTTTTCTTTTATGCCAAAAATCATTAGGATATTTAAGTAAACATGTGTTCCATGAAGATATTTTGAAATATTGTCCTATCCTAACAGACCATACATCAATGGAAAGCTTTTTTATTGGATGCAAAGCTTTGGAAAAGCTATGGAAAGCTTTCATATGATGTATAAATCTTAATGTCAAAAAACGGACCCTTATGACTGGTTTTGTGGTTCAAGGTCGCATATAATATAGGCTACCATGTGAACGGGTAGTGTGCTAAAAAGTGACATGATCCACTCCATCTAAAACTGTTGTATCATTTTAACATTATGATTTCAAGACCTCATTTATGTTTATAGAATATGTGTAATTTTTATATATCTGACTTCAATGGACAGCAAATGGGGAATAAAAACAGTGAAAAACCTGAAGTATTATGACACAGACAAGCTACAGATTTTCATTGTACACACATATAAGATTATTAATATATTAATAATATAATATGCTGATAATAAAATTGCTAATGCAACTTTACTCAGAATTTAATCAGAAAATGAAAAACATGTTTCCTCTAATGATCTCATACTTTTCTGTATTAAAACTTACAGTAAATTATTATAAATTTAGATAATTTATAAATCTTAGTTATTTATGTTATATATGATATATAGATTATAAATTAGAAATATTATTTGTATAATTTAATTATGTGTGTGTATATATATATATATAATTTTAATTTATAAATTTTGGAATAAATAAACTTAAATAAGGCAGAAATCATTTATTGAGAGCTACAAATTTGTAAAAAAAAATTGTGGCAAATAAGGAAACACAACATAAAGAGGAAGAACAACAGCGTCCACACAAATGTGGGAATGCATAATATGCATACATAATGCATACATAATAATCACCACTGTAATAGATGTCAGAACATTTAATACAATAAAATGGATCAAGAAATGCTGAAGATAACAGTGTTTTAGGCAACATTAAAAAAAAAATTAGATTCACAGCATAATCAGTTTGGTCCACTGTGTTTGTGATCGATAACAGATTCCAGTAAAAACCGTAGAAAAACAAGCTAAAGAAAATTCAAACCCAAGTCATATGCATATAATATCATATAATGGACTGAGAAATTATGGTGTAATATAATATATAATATCCAGCATTTTGCAAAGAGTATGAAAGAAATGTAACTCTGAGTAACGTCCACCGAGAGAAGACAAACATCACCTTACAATCATCTCACGATTTCACATTTCATATAATTCACAAAAATAAAAACCAAACCGTTGTTGTCTTAACAGTGCTGATAGAATTAGACCTTCAATCACTCAAAAGGCATCGGGTTCAGGTGTCTTTGTGTTTTATGTGGGACCCTGTCCATAAATGGCTTGAAATGAGGAAAAACATATTTAGGTTTGATGCTTATATCCTAAAGCCTGTGTACTCACATTGGCACTTTAATAACCAGACAGACGTGGTTATTATCTTTTATATCACTGTCCAGCAGGCAGATCATAGCTTTTATTTTGTCATAATTTTAGGTCTCCTCTACAATATCACCCTTTGCACTTGAGAAAATAAACTGTAATAATGCGTATACTTTCTTCTGCAGTGTGTGTTTGGGGTATAATTGAAAGCTGCAGATGATAAAGTCATATTTGAAACAGTATTATTTTACTATCATTAAGATACAGTTTTAATTAATATTTTGAATTCGTTTTTTGTATATTTTTCCATTTTCATTTTAGTTCAAAGTTTTAGTTTTTTAGATGTTTTATTTTTTAAATATTCTTTAATGTCCATATAGTTTTTATTTTGAATAAGGTTTATATATATATATTTTTTTTTTTTACTTTAGTTAAAATTTCAGTAATTTAGTTTTTATTAATATATTGAATTAGTTTTAATTTTAATATTTTGTCCATTTTCATTTTAATTTTAGTTAGTAATTTACCCACTTTCATATATAATAAAAAAAAAATATGTCAATATAGTTTTTAATAGTTTGAATGAGTTTTGTTTTTATTATTGACATTTTTATTTTAGTTAGTTTTAGTAATTTAGCCAATTTTAGCCATTTTCATATATTTTTAAAATATGACAATATAGTTTTTTAATAGTTTTAATGAGTTTTGATTTTATTATTTTTTCCATTTTTATTTGAGTTAAAGCTGTAGTAATTTAGTTGTGTATTTGTATGTGTCTATATACAGTGGGTACGGAAAGTATTCAGACCCCCTTAAATTTTTCACTCTTTGTTATATTGCAGCCATTTGCTAAAATCATTTAAGTAAATTTTTTTTCCTCATTAATGTACACACAGCACCCCATATTGACCGAAAAACACAGAATTGTTGACATCTTTGCAGATTTATTAAAAAAGAAAAACTGAAAAATGCTCAGTATTTAGTAGAAGCACCCATTTGATCTAATACAGCCATGAGTCTTTTTGGGAAAGATGCAACAAGTTATTCACACCTGGATTTGGGGATCCTCTGCCATTCCTCCTTGCAAATCCTCTCCAGTTCTGTCAGGTTGGACGGTAAACGTTGGTGGACAGCCATTTTTAGGTCTCTCCAGAGATGCTCAATTGGGTTTAAGTCAGGGATCTGGCTGGGCCATTCAAGAACAGTCACAGAGTTGTTGGGAAGCCACTCCTTCGTTATTTTAGCTGTGTGCTTAGGGTCATTGTCTTGTTGGAAGGTAAACCTTAGTTCCAGTCTGAGGTCCTGAGCACTCTGGAGAAGGTTTTCGCCCAGGATATCCCTGTACTTGGCCGCATTCATCTTAACATTTAAGGGGGTCTGAATACTTTCCGTACCCACTGTATATTTTGATGAATTTGTATTACAGTTTTAGTTATTTTACTAATTCAAAATTACTAGATGGATATATTATTATTATTTTTTCCCAGTTAACGTTTATTTCATTTCAAGTAACAAACTGTTTAACTCATTTAAGTTTTAGTTTTGTTTGTGTTTAATGCCATGCCAGATTCTACGGCTATTTTCATGGTGAGAAAAATGTATCATTAAAAATTTATTAATTATAATAACCCTGGTTTAAATGATTTTATACTACAGACATACTTAATCTGGTGAATAATGATTTTAGAAATTCTGCCTTGACTGTTTAAAAAAAAATCATTTTTGTTTAAAGAGCTCCATGTATACGTAGTGTTTTCACATCACTTCCAAGTCTTTTTTATGCATAATACCAAATCTCTGCATGTTTCAAGTACACCCCATTAAAGTGCTTTCTTGACTATTTGAACGCAGCCGTAGGATTGAGTTTAGCATCTCAAACCAGCTGACTGATCCTAGTATGCAGCACACAAGTTAAGACACTGATGTCTTCAAATGTGCATGAACTCTTGAATCCAAAGCGACGCTCCATATGTGCGTACGAGACTTGGCCTGTGCTCTCATTGGTCGTGCAGACAGAGTTTCTTTCCCTTGTTGTGCTCCATCAGTTCAAGCATCTCCAGGATGACGGCCCTGAGGGCCTGAGCGAGCTGCTCCGCGCTGTAGGGCTTCCCTAGAGGAGGAACATGCACAAACGCAGACCTGCCCTCGCCCAGAAACAGAGACATGTAGTAGGTGTAGTCACACAGATACCTGCGGAAAGAGGATCAGGAATACATTCAACTAAAAAATGTACAAAGTCTTACAAAATAAGTCTGTCCTGATAATAAAACCAGTCGCATGCAGTGTTGGGGGTAATGCATTACAAGTAACGCAAGTTACATAATCAAGATTACTAGTAACTAGTTCTAGTAAATAAGTAATGCCAGTTACTTTGCTTTGCCATGTATTGACTGACTGCTCTCCTGTGCGCATATTGACAAAAATCAGGAGTAAGTGCAGAGGCATTGTGTGTGCTGTGTGAACATGATTATTACTGTAGTTCTAGACTAAATGTCAACATGCATTTAATCGTAAACTATTTCTCAAAATGAATAAAACAGTGAAATACAAAATCAGAATATGATGCAAACCTGCATGTTAACACAAATATCCTCATGTATTCAATCCCAGTTTATTAACCGTGTCTTTGCTGCTGACCTTCGTTGATGCAATTCAACCATACTAACAACCAACAATTACTTTAGATAGACATAACATTTGGGTTTCTTTTTTATATTGCTGAAGGGTTGATGTTTGATGTTTTTATTATCTGTAAAATAAAACTTTTTTTATATGAAAAACAAACAAACAAGCAAGCAAGTCCATCCCAGATGAGAAAAAGCAAAGCGAAAGTAATGTAACACATGACTTTCCATAAAAAGTAACTAAGTAATGCAATAAGTTACATTTTTAGGGAGTGATGCAATATTGTAAAGCATTACTTTTAAAAGTATTTTGACATTTTGGTCATTTAATAAATTCTCATTAGCCACTCTAATACAACCTTTGGGCTATATGTGACCCTGGAGCACAAAACCAGTCATAAGGGTCCATTTTTTTAAATTTGAGATTTATACATCATCTGAAAGCTGAATAAATAATCTTTACATTGATGTATGGTTTGTTAGGATAGGACAATATTTGGAAAATCTGGAATCTGAGGGTGCAAAAAAATCAAAATATTGAGAAAATCGCCTTTAAAGTTGTCCGAATGAAGTTCTTAGCAATGCATATTACTAATCAAAAATTACTTTAGATATATTTACGGTAGGAAATTTACAAAATATCTTCATGGAACATGATCTTAACTTAATATCCTAATGATTTTTGGCATAAAAGAAAAATCTATAATTTTGACCCATACAATGTATTGTTGGCTATTGCTACAAATATACCCCAGCGACTTAAGACTGCTTTTGTGCTCCAGGGTCACATATATGCAAACATCTGTTATGTGAAACAGCTTATTCATCGCAGTACCCAACAAAAAACAACATGCACTTTTTATGGTTCTTTCATTATTTATTTTGTAGATTCTGCAAGGTGTAAGCAAACAAGCAAGAAGAGCATTTTACCTGCCGGCGTCCTTTGACACAGACACAGAGACGCCGAGCCCGGAGGAGTTGACTCTCTTGCAGACGGCGTCCATGTCTATGACAGACTGAATGCAGTTGGGTCCTCCCTCCATACAGCAGCGTGACTCCGGACAGAAGCTGCAGTTATCCAGGCGCATGTAACCCTGGTTATGACCACACTGTTCAAGCGTTACTGTCGTGGCCATCCCGGACACTCCAACATGGACCACTAACTTTGAAAAAAAAAAAAAAGAGAACGAAAAAATAGGATTTAAAAAAATATATATATTGATGAAACGTATTCCTAAAATGTAAAGATGAGTCATTAACACTACTATAATACTGGTGACTAAAAGATTTTTAAATGTTTTTAATAAAGTCTCTTCTGCTCACCAAGGCTGCATTTTTTGTTGAAAAATACAGTAAAAATAGTAATATTGCTTAATATTATTACAATTTAAAAAAACTGTTTTCTATTTGATTATATATTTTCCCACAAAAATATGAAGCAGCACAATTGTTTTCAACATTGCTAATAATCAGAAATGTTTCTTGAGCAGCAAAGCAGTATATTAGAATGATTTCTGAAGATCATGTGACACTGAAGACTGGAGTAATGATGCTGAAAATACAGCTGCGCATCACAGAAACATATATTCCCAAGAAATCAGTTAGTTTACATTAAAATAACATTTCACAATATTACTGTTTTTACTGTATTTTGATCAAATACATGCAGCCTTGGTGAGCAGAAGAGACTTCTTTCAAAAACATTAAAAAGTTTATTTATTCCAAACTTTGTTTGCCAGTGTATTATATGATATGATATGATGATACATTTTGATTAAAATAATTAAGATGCAATTCATCATATATAAAAAAATAATGTACAATAAATAAAATTTTAATTTTACTACATGTGTACACAGGCCAAGAATTAATATTATTAAATAATCCAGTATTAATTATATTTACAATAAATATAATTTAAACATATAATACTTTTATGAGAATTTTATTTTTATTTCTACATAACATACATACACTAGTACAGAGCACAATAAACACAGCAAACACAGAATAATTGATCATATATATATATATATAAAACTTACTTTTATAAAACAACACTCTGTAGACATTTAGCATCACTAACTAATAAAACTAAACACAAACATGAGATCGTTACGCTACTTGAGGAAGCTGCTGTTTCCATAGAGACGGCAGAAGACTCTGGACCGCCTGATACTCCACAGGAACTTCAGCAACGTGAAGGTTTATATCGTGACCCAAACCCAGTTTCTCCAGCTCCTGACAAGAGGACATGTTTATGTTAAATCATGTGAACAAACAGCGAGTACAGCTCATAGTTGATGTGCTCTGCTCATTTCCTCGCAGTGTGAATCTGAATATCATACCTGTACTGCCACCCAGCTGGCATTGACAGCGTGTTCACCGAACGGCTCAAAGCCTACAGAAACACAATCATATAGCAATGCGATGTAATGTCTTACTACAGGGCGCTCTAAATACTTGATTCGGATTGGTCAAGCATTTTACATAATGACACTGAGCTGAATAATTGATCATTGTCTCTTGTATCACTCTCACATAATAAGATAATTTCAACTCAGATTAATATTTCATGTCCATGTATTTCTTTATTTATGTGGTAAGTAGTGGTATGATAAATAAAATGCAATAATCATTGTCACCTAAAAACCCCTTCAGAGTGACTGGAGACCCCTCAACTTCAGCCGACTGGACGTTATCATCAGGCTCAACTGATCTGTTTTATAGCTGTTACACACTTTAAACTCAACAGGCTTTCAGGACGCTGAAGTCAGCGAGATCTAAACTCTGCAATCCAGAGTCCACGATCAGATCCTGCTTTAAACGGGATGAGATGCTGCCATCAGTGACCTGAACAGTGCACACACAGAACCCAGAGTCAAGCAAAAACTCCAGTATTTACTTCTCTAGAACACTTTTTTTAGCAGCTAAATTAGGAGGGGATTGCATGACAATAATATTTCATTCAAATGTGTAATTATCAGATGGTAATATCATGTTGCATGATAATATTATGGTGTGTGTGTGTATGTAAATATGGTATAGATATGATATTATGGTACTGAATACATTTTCATATACTCCAAATAGGGTTATTGTTGTTGTTGTTTTCGCTATTGACATTTTTGTTAACTGAAACAGAGCTGAAATGAAACAAAAATCGGAAATGATTCTGTGACAAGTAACTGAAACGAGTACTAAATAAATAAAAACTAAACCTAAACTAAAAAAAAAAAAAATTAAACCTAAACCAACAGCAAAAACGAATAAGAACGAAAAAGGCACATTAAAAAATGATTAAAAATGTACCTAAAAATATATATTAAAAAAATGTTTTAACAAAATTCAAAATATGGCTTAAAAACCGTAACAGTATAAAATTAATACTAAAAATAAAACTGACTCCAAAATTCTTCAAAGAACATCATACTATAGAAAATATCCAAACATAGTCACAAATATTATATGGTAGACGTCCCGAACACCACAGTAGTATTACCATGGTAAATACAAAAACTGAAAATAAAGTTATGTTATTAGTAAATACTCAAAAACACTAAAATCATTGTAATTATAAACGAAAAAAAAAAACAATGAGAACAAAACGACATGTACAGAAAAGGAAATTAAATTAATTGAATGAATAAAATAATGGTACATGGTACTTCCCGATAGTTTGGGTAGTGATAGAACTTCGATATAAATAAGTATTTTATGCATTTTAGTTTTGTATTTAGTGTCAAACGACTTTCAGTTGTAATGATGATCATTTGCGTGTCGTGGAATTGATTATGATAATAATATCAGTCACAGAAGCAGACTCAGCTGTCGCTAGAGGTTCTTAAAGATTGCCATGTTTAACCTTCTAAGTGATCTTTACCTACACCAAAAATCAATCAAACATGCATGGAGCTGGTTTCCTGAGGAGTGTTTGGTGGTTTTGACTTGTGTGGCAACACCCATAGCTGAGATCTGGTTCAAACCTGTCTGCGTGAGCTGGTCTCTGAGGAAAGAAGGACTTCCCATTGTGGTGTTTATAGTTAATTAGCAGTGTTCCTTCATGAGTCACGCCAAACACGGAGACAGACACCTTCAGTCTGATTCACTGACAAAATACTGCAGACGCTGCCAACAAATAAAGTGCTTAATTTATTAGGATCTTTAAACTCTCTTAAACAAAAATGGTGTAGAACTAATTTTCACTCAGAAATTGCTAGTAAATTTGACAAAGAAAAATGTGAATTTTTGACATACTCCAATAATCTGTTTTATTTACAGCTTTTGAAAAATCCTTTTTACAATTTGAGAAGATTTTTAATTAATAGGCTATTTTTTGAAGACATTTATCCCTTTAGCAGTCAAGAATTAGTCTGCTAAAATGAAAAACAAATAACTGAATTATATATATATATATATAGCCTATATATATAGCGAGAGAGAAAATTGTAATTGTATAAATAATTAAAATGTAAATTGTGTAATTTTCACTTAGAAATAGTAAATTCCACAAAGAAATAGCAAGTAACACACTGAATTAAACATGATTAAGTAGAAAGAATAAAATACTAAAATAGTGTTTTCTTGTAAATCACACTCCAATAATGTTTTATGTTAATGTTTTATTTACAAAAATAATTTACAGCATATACATAATGTACAATATGTGTTTCATTTATAAAATATATATACATATATATGGTGTGCCATCAAATAAATGATCAGTCAGGTCAAATGAATAATAAAAGAATTAATAATAAAGTAAATAAATAAATGGAAATTCACTAATATATTACATGATCTGGATATTAATAATCTGACCACAGACAGTTATTACAGTTATTATCTGTTCCACCTTTATTTGACCCTCTAACTCTAGCACTTTCTATTCTATTTTAATTCTACTTTATATTTATTTTTTATTTAAAAAAAACAACAAAAAACAAACAAACACTAGCTTTCTATTTTTTCTATTCTATCTACTTGTTTTTCTTTGTGTGTATGTGTGTATAATATATATATATATATATATGTATGTGTGTGTATGTATATGTATGTGTGTGTATATATATATATATATGTATGTGTATATATATATATGTATGTGTGTGTATGTATATGTATGTATGTATGTGTATGTGTGTGTGTGTGTGTATATATATATATATATATGTGTA
>NW_015630544.1:85004-96268 GCF_001515625.1 Sinocyclocheilus rhinocerous
TTTTGCATTCATTATCCACATTACTTATGTAACTACTAAAATGCAAAATACATAGGCTGCGCTACAAAAACTACATTAATAAGAATGCTGATGAAACATTTTTAATATGAATGTAGTTTTCTAATATTAAAACTGTTTCAATATCACATCAGTTGCATAATGCCTGACAGAGGAAGTGTATATACTTTTGCTTATATATATATACATATATATGCAAAAGTAAAGCTTCGTCAAAGCCTGGAGGACCTTCACAATATACTTTTGCATATATATATACATATATATACCACCCGCCCCCGCTCTACGTGTGTGTATATATATATATATATATATATATATATTACAGTAGTATTCACAAGTTTT
The DNA here is from genome assembly GCF_001515625.1 of Sinocyclocheilus rhinocerous. Classification (NCBI taxonomy): domain Eukaryota; kingdom Metazoa; phylum Chordata; class Actinopteri; order Cypriniformes; family Cyprinidae; genus Sinocyclocheilus; species Sinocyclocheilus rhinocerous. The sequence continues at coordinate 85,368 of NW_015630544.1, forward strand.
GAAAAACTTGGGATTCAAAACGTGGAAATAAACCCTTAAAGTGAAGAAATATTGATGATTGTGTTCTATTTCTAGTACAGTCTCCCTAGACATAACCGAGAGTGTGGATGATTCCATCAGAAGAAACTAGAGTGGAACACTTGATCGAGCATCCAAAGACCTTCAACGCGTTCAAAAACAAGGGAACATTTTCTGCCAGACTGCCTCGTTTCTCCACCCTCCCGCGCGCTACGTTCGCTATGACATCAACCCACAATGCACCGCACTGTTTGCCGTTTACTCTCCGTCTCCGCGGCGACAGCGGCGAGCGCGGCCCCTTATGCAAACGAAACCGGAAGAGGACGTCATCTTTGGCCAATCTCAGCGCTCTAAAGTGACATAATGGAATTTTTAGGGATAGAAAACTTGCAAATGCGTACTGACGCCCATAGATGACACCTCTCGCGCGGGGAGAAGCAAGGATATCATAAAACAATATCATAAATCGATTAAAAACAAACGTTCGCGGCAAGAATTAAGAACATTAAAGATAATCTAAATGACTCGTTTGGACAGCCGACCCAGCTCATCCCTCTGTAGGGTGTAGGATGGGAACAAGCCTTTACCCAGACGAGGACATACGAGGAATATCACGCATTATGATGAAGAAAGACATGAGTTTGAACCTAAACGACCAGAACAGCTCCAACCTCAAGCCAGATCTGAGGGATGCTGAAGGGATTCTCAATTCACCCGACTTGGGGCTCCTCAAGCTGGCTTCTCCGGAGCTGGAGAGGCTGATCATCCAGGCCAACGGGATGGTGACCACCACGCCGACCTCCCAGTTCGTCTACCCGAAGTCGGTGAGCGACGAGCAGGAGTTCGCGGAGGGCTTCGTCAAAGCCCTGGAGGACCTTCACAAGCAGAACCAGCTGAGCGGCGGCGCGTGCGTCCCTCCGACGCTCAACAGACTCGCCAGCAGCACCGCGCTCGCCTTGCCCACGGATCTGCCCGTGTATACGAACTTGAGCACGTATGGGAGTACCACGATGAACTATTCCACGGACACCATTACGTTCCCTCCGCCGCCGGCGCTAAGAGACGAGCCGCAGACCGTTCCAGACATGCAGATCTTCGGCGACAGTCCGCCGCTCTCCCCCATCGACATGGACACGCAGGAGCGCATCAAAGCCGAGAGGAAGAAGCTGCGCAACCGGATCGCCGCCTCCAAATGCCGCAAGCGGAAACTAGAGCGGATATCCCGGCTGGAAGACAAAGTGAGAAACCTGAAGAGCCAGAACACGGAGCTCGCGTCCACGGCGAGCGTGCTGAGAGAGCAAGTGGCGCAGTTAAAGCAGAGAGTGATGAACCACGTCAACAACGGGTGCCAGTTGCTGCCTAATCAAGTGCAAGCTTATTAGAGGACAGTCTTTATCGATCAGTGTTTGGGTGGTTGACGAACAACATGCTCTGGTTTGGTTAAACGTCACATTTCCACAGCAGTGCACGAGATGTTGTGCTATTGTCGGTGATAGCACGACCTCAAGTGACTGAAATATTAAGGAACCACGGTGTTTTATTAAGCAAATCCACTTCCGCAAAAACATAGTCCCTGACTTGACAGAGCGTTGCTAGCGATCGTGCGCTGTTTCGCGGATCAGTCTTCAGCAAAGATAGGAACTAACGTTATATCTGTTATTTGTGGTTTAATAGGCTATAATATGTTTGATTGGACAAGCAGCGTTCCTAACATTTTCCTAAAACGTTTAAGTATTAGTCCGCCTGTACGTGTGACAGCTGTCAGTCTGCGCGTTCGACTCTGTTTTGGTTTCGTTTGGAACTATTTTCGTTGCTTTTATTCTAAAAATTGACATTTTTTATTAAACAATCATTAAGTACCATCAACATTGCTATGCGGTGAAACCAGCGATCGGTAATAAGGCGAACGCTGTTTTGCGTCATAGCGAGTGATCAATCATACCTATCTGTTTTATGTCATATTTTTTAAGAAGCGTTCCTAAAGTTTTCATAAAACATCACTGGGAAGTTCACTGTTTGTATCAGTCCGCTGTGCGTTGCTTAGCAACACAATCGCGTTTTGGTTTCTTTTGGAACTATTCTCGTTGACGGTGTTTTTATTTTAATATTTTCATTAAATTATTATATTAATTGCAATCATTCCGATAGAAAATACAGTCCTTGACTTGACTAAATGTTGTTATGCAGTTTTTGTTATGCTAAAATGTGTTTTACGTCATAGCCGTTTCTTGTATTTAAGCACTACTGGAACGCTGCATTGACCAATCATCATCCATTTTATATATTTTTTATTTTCTTTATATTGGCCTATACAACAGTTAGTTCTCCTACACTAGTTTAATTGCGCAAGCAGTATTTCTAAACACTGTATCACTAACTTGTTGACAGCTTCTTCTGGAACTATTTTCTTTGGCAGAGCAACAGCAAAATGACTGGCTATATAATGTCAGTTACTCGATATGAATGGCTGTATAAAAGCAATATCACATATCATATTGCTTAAATTAATTCATATCAGCTGTCTGTGTGCTAAAACATTATTCTGAGCTCAACGACCCATTCACTGATGCATAAAGGCCACAGACTGAACTGATCTCTCCCTTCCAGTGGCCGTTCGTTCTGGTTGGACTGTTGAAATGGACACTACAGGTGCTGATGTATTATATGTTTACAATATTTTGTAGCAAACGGACTGTGTGCTACATGGTTTGATCTCATGAGAGAAGCAGCTGTATTTTTGCATGCTCCAGACAAGCTCCTAATGAGTGCAATTAAACACAACAAAGATGTCATGCATGTATGCTTCATGTCCAAGGCCTTATTAATCAACGACTGTATCCATTTTATATACAACTACTCACACAATGTCTTATTTTATGCTCTTTTGGATTTACGTGTGTCGTGTTGTAAATGTAAACGTTTCACCTGTCACACGTCCTGTACTGCCTTGTGTGTACATTAATGTCATTAAACCTGTTCAATTCACTTGTTAAATTATATATTTGTGGCAATTTTATAACCCCTTTGTTCCTGCATACATACATAGACCTTGAACATTTGTAGAACAAGCAGTGAATGGGTGCCGTCAGAATGAGAGTCTGATAAAAACATCACAATAATCCACACCACTCCAACATCAGTGAACATCTGGAGAAGACAAATGCTGCGTGTTTGTAAGAAACAAATCCATCATTAAGACATTTTTAACTTCAAACTGTTGCTTCTGGCTAAAATACAAAGAAACAAACTCATCTACATCTTGTAGATGTAAATTTTCATTTTTGAGAGAACTACTCCTTTAGCAAAGGCCTTTAGATAAAAACATCTATAAAATAATACAAATCCAGTCCATTCTGACTGAAAGCATTTGAGTGGCAATACATGAGAACATACATACATTATATAAATGTAAATACAGTATATATATATAAATATATATATTTACCATACTAGTAAAAATGTATATACTGGATGCATTGTAAGTCGCTTTGGATAAAAGCGTCTGCTAAATGCATAAATTATAATTAATTATTAAAATGATAAATTATGTATGAATATATATCATTATATACATACATTATGTTAGTGCTGGGCAATGATTAATCACGATTAATCGCATCCAAAATAAACGTTTTTGTGTACATAGCATATGTGTGTGTACTGTGTATATTTATTATATACATTTTAAATAAATACACACACATGCATGTATATATATATAAAAAAAAAATTCTTGTTTATATATTAAATATAACATTGGTTTAAAACCATTTTTTATATTATAGAAAGATATAAAAAGTATGTATATAAACAAACTATCTCAAAATGACATTATAAAAACTACTCAAACAGAAAATAGTTCATTTCTAATTGTAATAATGTTTCACAATATTACTGTTTTTACTGTATTTTTGATCAAATAAAAGCAGCCTTGTTGAGCAGAAGAGATATTGTTCAAAAACATTAAAAATCTTACTGATCCCAAACTTTTGAACAGTGTATATTTGAGAATATATTCAATCTTGTAACAGGTTCTCATTCATACCAAAGACAAGCTGAGGTCCCCAAGCAGCCTCAAACTCTGGGGACACCAGAGACTTATATTGCATATTGTAAAAAGGGGCATAATATGTCTCCTTTAAAATATATAACATTGGTTTAAAACCATTTTTTATATTATAGAAAGATATAAAAAGTATGTATATAAACAAACTATCTCAAAATGACATTATAAAAACTACTCAAACAGAAAATAGTTCATTTCTAATTGTAATAATGTTTCACAATATTACTGTTTCTACTGTATTTTTGATCAAATAAAAGCAGCCTTGTTGAGCAGAAGATACTAAACTTTAAAAATGTGCAGGGATAAACAAATATGAGAGATTTCCTTTCCTGTAAAAGTTGAAAAAAAAGTGCTTATGATTGAATGCAGTATATTCTTTGTCCAGTAGGGAGAGACCAACACCATCACATTTGCTTTTCCTGCCTACAACATTGGTTTTATTTCCAGCAAACTCTAGCTAGAGAGCAGGAATAACTGCTGACAGACAGAAGTATTGACCGCTGAACCCGCTGTGATGAACGAGCTCAATCGTCCAGAAACAGCAGCAGAACAGAAGCTCTTATGTTGTTTGCTATCATTTCTCGTCTCATTCTGTGCTGAACTGGTCATGATGACACTAGTTAAACCATCAGCGGGACTCCAGCCATAGGAGGTCATGTCATGTGTCATTTCAACCAGAAACGCCACATTTCATTTGTTTCCATAGCAATGTGTGCTTTTTGTCTGCGTTCGGACGTGAACTTGGTGTTTAATTGCCGCTGGCCTACAGTCAATGCATCCGAGCATTCAGCAGAGCTCCTTCATCAGATTGTGTTTACTGCGGTTATTCTTGAAACGGCCACCTGTCAAAGCCAAATATACAGATGAATTCATTTGAAACAATGGAATGACCCTCGCCAGACAATACAACATCAAATAGGAAACCACATGCCAAAAAAAGATAAACAAAGAAGGAATGACAAAATGATTGCAGTATTCCACAGTTACAATATTTAATATATCTTACAATGTATAAAATGAGTGTCAGTTTAATGTTCAGAGTCATTATAAGTCAAAAGTAATTTGACATCCTGAAGTCAAGTTCTTTCTGGATTTTTAAAATTAGGGTTTTAAAATGTTTTTGTTTAAAATGCATAAATAAAATACAAAATAAAACACAAAAATAAAATAAAATAAAAAAAAGCAATCAAATAAAATACAAAAAACGAAAATGACATTTTATTTTTTATTATTTAAAATAAAAAATAAAATGCATAAAATAAAATGCAAAACTAAAAATATTTCAAATGCAATAAAATAAAATAATCAAAAACATTTTATTACAATAAAATAAAATAAAATATTAGATATTTCCCATCATTTTAAGAGTTTTTAAAAATCATTATCTCTACAATTCCAATATAACTGTTGCTTTAAAATTATTTTTACACTGAATAACTATCTATACATTTATCTGTTGTGACCCTTCTCTACATCATTTATACTACATTAAAGCGAGAAAGTAATTACATAGATTTTGGATAGATATTCCTTAGTTCTTTTAAAATAATGTGTGAGGTTTGAAAGGATCAGGTGAGTTTTTCTTCTTTTTTTTTTCATTTTCTGCTCTCCTTGAGACAGTCTATTTGAGAACAAATAATAAATGGCATTGTCATGAAAGCAGTATTTCAGCAGCTTCTCTTCAGAATCAGAGATTCATTCGGTCGGACACTGGATCTAGAAAGACTGTCTCTCTAATGATGAATTGAGAGAGACAGTGAATTATGTATTTGAAAGGATCCTATTGTTTTTGCATGTCAGACCCAACAAACCGAATCCATCTGACACAAACTCCATTCTCACTCTCTCACACACACTTCAACTCAACTCCTATACTAACACTGCACGGTTTTCCACGCTCGGTCCCGTCATCATCCCTGAAATAAAGGTAGTTTGTGTTTTTACTCCAATTATAAACGTGTATGCAGTTGATTGCATTGCATTGCAGGAAACAGTTCCACACACTATAGTATTTATGTATAATGCATTATAAAAATATTCGCAATGTATGTTGCAATGCATTATAGATTTCAAATGCATATTAGAGTCAAAATGCATTATAATATTTTAAGATATTTTTTTTTACATCTAAAAATTGGTTATTTGTCATGTTTTATATGCATATACTGTATTTTCTCAAGGTGTAAATGAATGCACAAGTGTTATAATGTATTATAAATGTGGTTAAAACTATTCATCAGATCATACAATGCATTACTAGGTGCATTACAAGGCATAATGAATGCATTAAAATACTTTTATAATGCATTATAAAGGCTGTGAGTAATGTGGTACCACAATTTCTTTTGTGGATATTTATTTATTTAAATTATGTATTAATGCAGAAGGAACACAATTATGATTGGTTTGATGCTTCAAAATAATATGCCCCATTAAACTGGCAAAAAATAAAAAATAAAATAAATAAAATCACTCAATTTGTCATGTTTCAATAAAAAAAAAAAGAATTTAATTACATTACTTAAAAAATAGTTTTGACCATTTTATTTTCCTATAGAGTTGCCATATTTGTTGATTTTTTTTTCAATAATCTAAAAATGTGATGAGGAAAAACAATTGCATTGATTCATTGAGCAGGCATCAGGGGCGATTCTAGGATTTTCATTTTAGGGGGGGCTCAGCCCCCAATGAGGGTATTATATATATATATATACACACACATACATATACATGCAATACAGTATTCCACTGTATTGCATAGATAGGTATAACATATAATTGAATAAACCAAATACAAGTCTTCATGATCTCACACACACACACACAATTTTACTGTTTGCATTTCTAGTACAACCCTCTTTCCTTAGTTCAAGCATGCAAATCTCTTTGCCACATGCACTGAAAAATGTATTGCATTGAAAGTTAAGTTTTCAAATGAAAATGGCAACATGATCGTTTTTATAAAGTGTGTGTTCATATGTGCTTCATTTTCACTGGAGGAAACAGCTGTGGTGTGATGAGGGGTGAACGCAGCAAAAACTTAGGCTACAGTAGATGGGGAACCGATTGATATTTTGTAAACTGTATTTATGACAGAACAGAACTGCACAGATGCAGATATTATTATAACAATCTATCGTTAAAACACACACCTTGTCCTCTGTTTCTCACTCTACGCGCTGCGTTCTGCGGATTGAAAAAGAACGCGCTGAAAGACGGGGAGGAGTCGATCGTTTTCATATGAAATTTAAAGGAACACTCCACTATTTTTGAAAATAGGCTCATTTTCCAACTCCCCTAGAGTTAAACAGTTGAGTTTTACCGTTTTCGAATCCATTCAGTCGATCTCCGGGTCTGGCGGTAGCACTTTTAGCTGTAGCTTAGCATAGATCATTGAATCTGATTAGATCGTTAGCATCTCGCTCAAAAATGACCAGAGTTTCTATATTTTTCCTATTTAAAACTTGACTCTTCTGTAGTTACATCGTGTACTAAGACCGACAGAATAATGATATTACGCAGTGCCAGAAAATAGTCCCCAGCACGCTCCCTGTGCAAGCAGGTGGTCATGTTGACGTAAGTTAGCCTATTTTCAGGCGTTGCATAATATCATTGCGCCTGCTGCACCCATGGTACGGCAGCAAAGTTCCTTGATTATTACGCCGGAATGAGAGTATAGTTCCTAGCCATATCGGCCTAGAAAATCACAACTTTTCATTTTCCGTCGGTCTTAGTACATGATGTAACTACAGAAGAGTCAAGTTTTAAATAGGAAAAATATAGAAACTCTTTGGTCATTTTTGAGCGAGATGCTAACGGTCTAATCAGATTCAATGATCTATGCTAAGCTACAGCTAAAAGTGTTACCGCCAGAGATTGAATGGATTCGAAAACGGTAAAACTCAACTGTTTAACTCAAGGGGAGTTGGAAAAGGCGATCACGAATTTGTGTACAGTTATGGAGCTAATCGCAAAATTTTAGGGGGGCCGAGTAGTCATTTTAGGGGAGCTATAGCCCCCCTAAAAATGGCCTAGCGACACCCATGGCAGGCATGATGTTCAAATGAGAAATACAGAAGCGATTTGTCCTGAGGAGAAAGTGGAAAGATACTCATAAGCATCTCATAAAGGGTTAATGCTCACAGTGCATTACAATGTTTTTGTCATTTCATTTGCTTCAGTGAATTCTCTCCCCTTTCTTTTTTGTCTCCACTGGTTTAATTCTCGAACAGTTTGTGCACGCGCTCTGGATCAAATGCAACAGAAAACCGAGCTGAAAGATGTCCTGTCTCGATCCCCGTGAGGTGTTCACCTGATGTTCACCTCCATCTCCGTTTTATGTTATATATATATATATATATATATATATATACACACACACACACACATCTTTTCTCTTAGACTTGATGAATTAACAAACAAAAAGAGGAAAATATTGACACACTGCATAACAACACTCATCTTATTATTGAACCCAAAAGATGGTTTCCATAGGAACATAATTCTGTGAAAATAACGGTGACCCTCAAGAAAACATAATGGCTGATCAAAAATAGTCACATACGCAGAACTAATTCTGAATATGTGAAGAGAGTCTGACAAAAGCCTGGACATTAGTGCGGCTCTGATTCATTCTCATTCAGACCTCAAGGTGAAAGAATGGTCAGTGACGTTTGTCATAACCACACATAAATTATACATGCTCTTTTGTGTTGGGAAATGCTTTTAATTTAGCTAGAAAGGAAATATGACAGGAAAAAGCAGATTTTTGGATTAGAGTTTGATTATAGTTCAGTCATGCATAAGATGCAAAGCTACATGACGCAAGAAAAGCCTTCAGGGGAACCTTTTAGATGCAGACACAAAATGCAGCCGGCGCTGCTTTCCAAACACAAACAGACACACAAGCTTGCGTTTATAAAGTACTGGGAGGATTCAGAACTATCCTTATTAATAACAGCTCACTTTAGTTTCCATATAGTCAGAGAAAATACACCTTTTAGCATTTTAGAATTGAAAACCCACAACATTATGAAGAACACTTTGCTAATTCTCTAATTTTTTTGTTTAACATGAGACAGAAAGTCATATGAGTTTGGAACAAAATGAGGGTTAATAATGAAACGGGGTTATTATAGTTGACTAAAACTAGCTACCTAAAACAAGAAAAGCTTACTTTCTCCAAACCAATGTCTGCAAAAATGTTATTTATTTATAATTATTTAATTTAAAAAACTGTTTTGTTACTTATAAAACAATAAATTAAAACAAACTAAAACTAGTTAACTACAACTAAAAGAAAATGCTATTGTCTCCAAACCAACATCAGCAAAAAGGAATATTTAATAAAAAAATAATTTAATATTTAATTTATTATAGTTAGCTAAACCTAATTCTAAAACAATAAAATGACATTTTTGTTACTTATAATAAATTAAATGTTAACTGAAATAAAATATAAAAATTTAATTTAATTTATTTCTCATTTTGATTTAGTTCACATTGATGCACTAAAATGAACTGAAACTAAAACTGAAATTAAAATGAATAAAAACTATACATTTAAAAATATTTTTAAAAATGATATGAAATGATAAAAAAAAATGTTTAACAGTACATTCAGAAATAAAAACTAATTAAAATATTAACCAAAATCATAAAAACTAAATAATATCTCAATGATAATAAAATAACACTGTAATGAAATAACTTTAATTTCTGTGTGCGCTGTGTGTTTAGGATATTATTTGGCCCCTTTATGAATCTTTTTTTAAAGATATATTTTTTCATCAGATTTTGTTATTCTTTGGGTATATTTTTGGAAACTTTATCCACACAATAATGGTGAAAGCTACCCACAAGCACACAGACACACACACAAATCTCTCAGGTCTGATACGTGTTTCTACAAGCACACTGAGTTCCCTACAGGGCTCTTAAAGCGATGTGCACAGGATTCCTATCAGAATTCAACCTCGGACACCATTTAAAATGATCGTAATGGAATCAAATGAGATCCTGCGGCCTGGAGGACTTTTTTCATCTTGGAGTCCTGTTGGATATCGTACCTTCATCAGAACTCGGTTGTACTGTGTTGGAAACATGTTGAAATAAATCACATGTGGAATTGAAAGAACTGCTTTCAAAATGCATTCTGATGACCAACAGCAGATTTTATTTTCTATAAGATAGCTTTAGTTTTGGGTTATGCTGGAAATTCCTGTAAGGTTTGTAAAAAATTATGATTAAAACTCCAGTAGAAGTCCTGAGCACATTTTGACTGAGGCTTGCAGTGATTCTGATTGATTTTTCACATAATTTCATACTGAGCTTTTTTCAAGTTTAGACAACGAACGTGACACGGTCCAGGAATGTGAATAAATGCTGACGCGCAGCGGTTGAGAAGTGCTCGGCTTCATCTCTGCGGCTTTCACGGTTTATTGTCTCCAGACCAACGTCAGCAAAAAGGAATCTGCTCATTTCTGAGGAGAACTGATACCTGCTCTCAGACGACCAGAGGAAAATCTCATTTCTCAGATCTGATGCTGTTGTTTCATAACTCAGATGATGTCGATTTCATTTTCTTGACTTGTCCTCAGATGTTTCCCTTTTTAAAAAAAATAATGTGGAGAGCAGGTCAGATCATTTGGACGAGATACACTGATGTTTTGTATTAGTTTTTTTTTTTTTTTTCAGATTACTAACCCTAAATAATGAGCAATAGTAACAATGATTCTTGACATAGAACACACCACTTAGAAAATAAATTGTATATAATTCAAGATGTATATATATATATATATATATATATATATAT
>NW_015630544.1:96328-97086 GCF_001515625.1 Sinocyclocheilus rhinocerous
AGTTTTTTTTTTTAAGAAAACAAGCAGTTAGTAAATGAATAGAGTGCAAGTCTAAAAAGGGAAAGTTTTTTTTTTTTTTTTAAGAATAGACTTAGAATAGAGATTGCTAGAGTTAGAGGGTCAAATAAAGATAGAAGAGATGTGTTTTTAGCCGATTCTTGAAAATGGCTAAGGACTTATGGCTAAGTTAGGCAGCTGCTCTGATTGAAGGAACGTTTAATTTAAAAGTCTGTGAAAGTGATTTTGCGCCTCTTTGGGATGAACAATAATGTGCTGTTCACTTGCAGAACACAAGCTTCTAGAGGGCATATAAGTCTGTATATGTGATGCGATCTAGGAAAACCCAACACATGGTGAAATTTTCCTTTTTTATGTTTTGATACCACATGAAAGCTGGGTTCAAGCCCTTTTCAAAACTTTTTATTTTGTCCATAGCTTGAACATAACAAAAGTTATGGCTATCTGAAGTTGGCTGATAGCTATGATTTTCCGGAATGGAATTTTGAGAAAAACGGGTTTAAAGTGAGACGGGTTTCACTTTCTCTTCTACTTAACGATCGCTGTCTGTCAGGAGCGCTATACTGCATCATTACACAAACAGACTAATGTTACCCTGAAGAGGACAGTTTTCCGTTGTTTATCATGATGGGCATAGTCTCTGAACTTTTGATCACCCCTTGTATGTTTAGATAGCACGGATAGTGTACCTTGTAGTTTACATTTAGAAAAGCGAGCGCAGCGCACCTGTGCATATAACA
>NW_015630544.1:97566-98615 GCF_001515625.1 Sinocyclocheilus rhinocerous
GGGCACTGACATCACCAAGATTGAGCAGACTGAGACGAGCAAGATCGTCTAAGTGAGCAGCTTCAGACTGCATTGTTTTCTTGCGCTCCGCCATCTCACAATATTAAAAAATAAATATATTAAAAAAACTTTGCGTGCCGTAGTTTACACCGGGAAATGTGCATTGATGCACCTTTATTATATATGTTACGTGGTTTATTTTGATAGGTTAACAGTTTTTGTGGTGTAAAAAAAAAAAAAAAAGTATTTTCTGCTTGCTGCAATAAATCGCTCTTTTTCTGCACTAAACAAAATTTAATTTTGCCAAAATATTTTCAGAGATGATAGACAAGATGTTATAGAATAATAATTGAATGAAACCCTAATTTTGACAAAAAATTGACATTCGACCGATTTTCCTATTTTTTTATATTTCCTGAAAATGTCCCAGCGCGACATCCATATATGTATAATTTTTTATACATATTTTTTTTAAAATCACTTCCATTTGGAATTTGCCCCGTGAACCGTTCGGTACCGATACTCGTACCGGCACACCCCTGCCATACACACACACACAGTGTACAGTATATATATATATATATATAAGGGCTGTCAGTTTAATGCGTTAACTTAATTAGTTATGAAAAAATAACGCGATTAAAATATTTTAACGCAGTTAACGCACTGGCCCCGCCCCCAAATCTGTACGTCATCTTACATTTCATACATTTGACTGTTGACAAATAGGTAGGGTGACCATGAAAGTTTTATCATAGGTGTTGTCATCAAATGTTTCAATACAAGCATTTCCGTCAAATGTAATTTATGCAATATTTCAAACCTTTAACCCACTTGGGAAAATCAACCCATGGAAACAGTTTAAAAGTATCCCAATTCTGTGGAAAAAATGGCAACCCTGCATCCAAGAAGAGCTGCCGGAATCAGATTTGACTGATCTCAGGTCGAGAATAAGGAGAGATGACTGACAAGACCATGCTGGAGTATTTGCTGCTCAACAGATCCTGAGCTCATTGACAAATATCTGATCTTGTAAGATGTTCTCCCTT
>NW_015630544.1:99252-105735 GCF_001515625.1 Sinocyclocheilus rhinocerous
TAACTACCACGTTCAAGGTCCAGAAAAGATGACGTCATTACGCCAGATCTGGGTCAGCGCCGCCACACGCTCGCATCATGGTACTGTCGTGAACCTGCGTCCACAAGTGAAATACTTTTCTGGACCTTGAATGTGGTAGTTACCTTGCTGTCTATGGGAGGGTCAGAGAGCCCTCAGATTTCATCAAAAATATCTTAAATTGTGTTCAGAAGATGAACGAAGGTCTTACTGGTTTCGAACAACACGAGGGTGAGTAATTAATGACAGAATTTTCATTTTTGGGTGAACTAAAAAATACTGAGAACGGCTCCCTGATGCGCGGAAATTATATATATTAGAATGTTTAAAGGAGTGGACACGAAAATTGTGGGAGCGAAACGCATGTTGCGGGAGCAGGCAGCAATGGTCAGAGATTCAGCGAGAGCGAGATTAAGAAAACAGCCAAATCCCGGACATTTTGGGCGATTAAGAAATCCCGGTCGGACGCATTTTTTTAGGTCCAAAAAGAGGACATGTCCGGGGAAAAGAGGACGTATGGTCACCCTAAAATATGATGCAGGGCAACAACTCCATAAATGCAGTTTTGCCCTAAAACACAAGACATTGGCGTAAAAAATGCCCCTGTATGAGTTTTTGTCTCACACGAGCAGCTAGAGCAATATCAGACAAGTGCTGTTTCTGTCCTGAATATCACGAGTTTAAATGTGATTTTATACAACAGTTCAGTAAATAAGAAGTTAATATTGTTATATTTTAAACACAATATTATGTTTTTGCTTAGTTTTGCAGAGAACATATTACATTAAACAAAACTGAAAATCATAAAGAAGACCTTTGTCTCAAAATATATGCATTAATTTTAGCGATTCTCATTTGCTACTTAAATCTACAACAGTTTTAAAAACATAAAATATTAGATCAAGTAAGCACAGAATCAAATTTGCACTGCTGCGCACGATGAAGGATCAGACAAAAATACATGTGCATCTTGAAAAGCGGATGTTTTGGAAAGTGCTATGCCATGTCTTTGTGCCATCTAGTGTTTTAGATGAAAATAATATCAAAGGCGCCTTTAGCCCCATTGTACCCTATATTTTATTTTGTTGTAGTTAACATTTACTTTATTTCAAGTAAAAAAAAATTACGGTTTTAGTTTTAGTTAAATATAATAACCCTGCATTCAACTTGTCACAAGGCACAAATCAACAAACAATCAAACAAATATCACCGTATCACCAATGCATTTGGTTATGGGCGTCTCAGCACAGTTTGAGACATTTCTTGAGATCTCTCTTAAACCTCTAGAGGAGACACATGTGGGCATTTTCTCTCATGAGAAACATCTGAGAAGCAGGAGACATCCACCAAACTCTGTTTTCTCTCAGTTGCCGCCTGTGAGAATGACCATAATAAAGGAGGTGTCATTTGCGGTTCCTCTTTCCAGTGGAAAACTAAAACCGAAAGTGTTTACCTCCAAATAAACTAGTGTAATTTGGCGAAATGTGAGCGATCTATAAACAGCATGCGGTGTGTTGTTCATTAAACGTGTCACAAGACGTGAATCATGACAAACAGTGCCAGTATCTCAGCTGACTCACATAAACAAACAGGACAGTAAACGCGCACTCATTTCTCCAACTCACGTGGGCTTATGGGAATCGAGTTATGCCGAAAATCCCCTTTTCTGGGGCCGAGCGTCTCTCTCTCTCTCTTTCTTATTCCCCTCCCCACCTCTCTCTCTCTCAGTATCTGGCTCATGTTAGATCCTGTCTGCTTCAGCAACGTCCGAAACCCCACCTCCTCCTGTCTCTCTCTCTCTCTCTCCACCCCGTCTCAGGCGGCGTGGAATCCTGGCTGTGTTTAATTGCCGAGTGGCAAGATCTGAGGGAAAGATCGGGAGCCGCTGCGTCTGTCAACGCTTTATGAGCCCCAACCCTGGGAGAGAGAGACGGGGAAGGTGTAGGAAGGAAGTGTTTGGAGTTTGTGAACGGATGAGCTGGGGAACTTTTATGCAGTGGGGATGTGAAGAAAGAGGTGAAATGCTGAAGTAAGACTTCAGAGTTGGAGAAAAAAAAAGAGGGAGGGAAAGAAAAGAGGCCCACCGTTGGAGAAAGGGCAATGAGAGGGAAAAGTGGGAAAACAAGAGTAAGTTAGAAAAAGGAGGAAGGAAGGAAGGAAGGAAGGGGGAGGTGAGCGAAAAGTTAGAGAGGGAGCGAGAGAGACAAACGCAGTGAACGAGAGGAGACTCAGATGAGAAAAACAGACGCTGTGGATGGCCTGGGTGGAGAGAGAACCAGTTGTTTTCTAAGTCGCCTTTCGGACTGGAATGCACTCGGAGAATTTGAGATTCCCGACGCCTTACTGCCAAGTTTGCTTGCGACGCGCGCCGGGCCCCGCAGACGGATCATGTCTGCATATGGAGTCTGGAGTAGCCCCGTTCCCAAAGGAGTTGGGGATGGAGCGAGCGGAGAGGACTGGAGCATCTGCGGTTAATGCCGTCGAGATCCGGCATCCGTGCTACAGGTGGGACTCGCCGTGCGTTCGGGAGATCTGGCGGGAGTGTGGATGTGTCCAGCGGTGGTATTACCCAGAGTTGTTGCATCCCTTCAACGGCGACCATGTTTTGAAGGTCAGCGGTCACCGGTGCTACTCATCCTATGTTCAGGAATGGGACAACGTTCATCAGCCTGAATATAACAGACATTGCGAGAGGAGACGGGTGTCGTTCCGGCATCACGAGGAGCGACCCGAGACTGGCAGACAATCACACTGTAACGGGCCGAACTCTAATCAGGTGGGTTTTTTCTCAACCGAGGTGCCCTCAAGTAAGCTGGGCCGCTCCAGGGCACTCGGGAACGGGCTGCAGGTGAACGGATCACAGCGGGAAGTAAGGACGTCTCGGGGGGACGAGGGTCTGGAGAAACATGGCAAGCAGAGGAAGAGCCAGGGAACAGTACGGGAACAGATCAAACAAGTGGTCACGGAGCTCGAGGAAGTGCTGGGTGGTCTCAAACAGGTCCAGTTGGAGATGAAAGAGGTGAGGATAGAATAATAAATAGATGGAGTGATGTTGCAAGATCAAAAATTGGGTCTTGAAAGTTTTAAAGGGATAGTCCAGCCAAAATGAAAATTCTGTCAACATTTACTCATGAATGCATGAGGAAAGCACAGAAATTAGAATTTTCTTAAAGGATACTATACTGAAAATGAAAATTCTGTTATCCTTTTACTCTTGGATGCATAACGTAGGGATGTAACGATTAACTGCGAGCCGGTTGAAAATCGATTCAAATATGTGACGATTCAAATCGGTTGAGATGCCAAACAAATCGCGATTCATTTAGGGGTAGGAGTTTATATGAATGTATGTCTGAGGGGAACTTACTGTCTTTAGAAAAGTTTAGATGGTATTTTTTCTTTTCATCTTGCCTCTGTATAACGCATATTAAAGTTCATAAGCATTTTGTCCAAGCAATAATAAAAGGACACATTTGTCTTAAATCTCATTTTGTTAAAAAAAATTATAATAATCGTGAATCGAATCGAATCGTGAAATCAAAATCGTGAATAGAATCGAATCGTGACTTGAGTGAATCGTTACATCCCTAATAACAAACTTAGATATTTGACTGCTTTTTCTTAAAGGGATAGTTCACCCTGAAATTAAAAAAATCTGTCATCATTTACACGAGAGTGCACGAAGAAAACAGAAATTTGATGATTTTTCTTAAAGGGATTATCTAGCCAAAAATTAAAATTGTCACAATTTACTCATGAATGCATGAAGAAAATTCAGAAAGGTTATTTTTCTAAAAGGGATAGTTCACCCTGAAATGGAAATTCTGCTATCATTTATTCTTGAATGCATAAAAAATCTTAGAAATTTGACTGTTTTTCCTTAAAGGGATAGTTCACCCAAAAATGAAAATATGCTCATCATTTACTCATGAATGCATGAAAAAATAAACGATTACTTTTCTTAAAAGGATAGTTCACCCAAAAATTAAACATCTGTCATCATTTACTCATAAATGCGGTTAGAAAAATCACACATTGATCTACTTTTCTTAAAGGAATTGAATGAAGTATCAATAAATAAATGTAAAATATCTATCATTTACTCACCCTCATGTCATTCCAAACCTGTATGACTTTGTTCCTTCTGTGGAATATAAAAGAAGACATTTTGAGGAAAGTTGGTTTCCAAACAACATTGATTGGACCACACTGACTTATACAGTACAAAAAACTGAGACATTTCTCAGAATATCTTGTGTTACAGAAGTCATACTGGTTTGGAACGACAAATGGCCAAGTGAAACACTGTGAGTGACAGACTACTATTTCTCTTCATGCATTCATATATAGTAAACATTCATATAATGAGATTTGTCACTGACTTGGGGTTCAGCATATTTGAGATGGGATTTTAATAAGCACTGAGACTGGATAAGATCAAAACTTCATTCTGTTTAGCCAGTGGAAATATAATATCTGTGTTCTTAGCAAACATCTTTGTGATGAATCTATTCTGAAAACATCATCTGAAAGCCTTCAGAAATCAAAATACACATCTGCCAGAAACACACTGTCAATTATATTCATGGCTGGAAATACTCCATTGGAAGCTTTATTGTGAAGAGGAATATTGTATTTTCTGGAAGGGAAGAGACCGGTCCTTAAGTCCATCACAAAGGCTTGTTATAAGAGAACAGAATCTTAAAATCAATACCTAAAGATAGCTCAATATGTGCAAACTGACATTAGCAATAATGGACTGTGCAGAACGCAAGACATTAATTTAATTATTTAGATACGTTTAAATGGATGCATCAAGACTCCCATTAGATGTAAATGACTGCAGCAGGAAATAAAGTCACTAGATTAATGCATCACAGCGAAGGATGCCAAAAAATGTATTTTTATGCTATATTAACCTGATGATGACCTGTGAGGACATGTTTAGAAAAAACTTTTCAGTGCTAGTTTTTGGTGGGTCAGTTTAATGTTCAGAGTCACTATTAGTCAGTCATTGGTAGTTTGAAACACTGTGATGCTTTTAAAACATTGATATGAGTGGCTTGATATGTCAACTTCTGACTCAGCCAATGACGAGAGTTTAGGGGTGGGACTATTGTTGATTAATGACAGACAGCTTTAGGTAGAAGTGTCTGGAAAAGCTGTTTGGAAAGCAGTCATTATATTTTTCAACAAGTTGTTCTGCTAGTGAAGATTGCACAGTTTACCTTTAAGAAAAAAGTTAAAATATACTGTAATAAAATATATATGTATATAATATACACAGTATATAAAAATATATGCCCACCATCATGCTGTTCTAAACCCACATGACTTTCTTTTTTTGTGGAACACAAAAATGTTCTACAGAATATTCATGCTGCTTTTTCCCCCATACAATTCATGTTCATTCATTCAAATCACACTCATTACTTGCTGAAAATCTTGCCTTCATGTTTAAAGAACAGGGGTTTCTTAAGGATTCAAGTATTATAATAATACTGTGCATCAAAAACTGAAAAGATTTTTGGGTGGAAGCATGAAAACATACCTTAGTTTAGTTTCAGTTTACAAAAACGCTTCATTTAGTTTTGGTTAACTCAATATGATCGCAAAAATCATTTGCGCCAAACATGGTGCGATACATTTTGATCCATCATATTTGAGTATGAGAATGCAGTGGCAGAAAGGAAGAATTCCAGTGAACGGTTTACAAAAATTAGTGCATGACTCCTTTTTAGAGGTTGACAATTAGATATTATGCACCGATTTCAATTTTCTTGGCCGATTCCGATTTCCGATTTTTCGTTAGTGTGATCTGCCGATACCGATTTTTGCCGATTCCGATTTTCTTTCTAAGAACTATAATTGACAGCATATACAAACAAAAATCTACTTTTCTTCAACGCAAAGTTTTATATTCATAAAAAAACACAAGTAAAAAGTCAGTAAAAAAATAAGAATAAATAAAAAAAATGGCAAACAACAGCACAAATAAATGCAATAGAATAAAGAGAGCTATGAAACTAAGTTTTTCAGGTTAAGTAAGTTTTTATTTAGGTAAGAAATCAACAGAAATGAAAGTAATCAAATGTAAAATAACAAATTCAGTGTTATTTTACATTTGATATTAATTTCTGTAATCTTCAGTCAAGAGAAGAAAGTGATTTTCTTTGTCTTTTGTTCTTTGATTAACATGACAGACAGCAGCAGGAATATTGGACTGCGGTCCCTTTAAGAGTTTATCCACGGACCCAATATACTGTTACACAACAGGCGTTCTCTTTCTTAACTATTTAACGTTCCAAAACTGACTGTGTTTTACTGGATACTCGCCAAGACGGGCATTTTGACATAATTTTGTATGTATTTGAACGTTTTAGCGCAGTTAGCCACTCATTTTGCTTTTTGTGGCTCACAAGCTGTTTGAGACTGAGCGCGGATTGTGCGCTCCACTAATATAGA
>NW_015630544.1:106111-112109 GCF_001515625.1 Sinocyclocheilus rhinocerous
CGGAAAGAAGTGAGACTGACCGACCGATCACTGATCCGGGCCGATCATGAGGAAAATCGGCCGATTCCGATCCCTGGCCGATCGATCGGTGCATCTCTATTGACAACTTTTGCCATGCAAAAAAGGTGGTTTAAAGCAATAAAGTTTAGAATGACATTAGGGTGTGTAAATAATGACAGAATTTGTATTTTTTTCTGTCTGTGAAGGTCGTCCAACAGATTGACATTCTGACGTCCAATATTGACCTTGGTGAAGACGAACCAAGTCTATCCAATGGACTCTCCCAAGATGCAACCAAAAGCAGTCGAACTGGTGTTGTGGCATTGATCCACAATTCAAACAGCGAAGAGGACATGTCCACTTCCAATTCCTCTCTCGCTCACAGCCCTGTCACTGTGGATTTTGTTCACATTAACAGTCCTTCACCGATGACAAACTGCACAAGTCCATCCCCTCCTGAGCAACGATCCGTTACTGCTGAGGATAAAGGCAAACGAGTTGTGAAACAGAGCTCAGAGACTCAAAAGACAGCCAATGGAAACTGCCTACCGCATCAAACGGCAAGGAAAGGCCAACTGGAAAACCACAGACCCCCTGTAGCTCCAGCAGTGTGCACTAACTCAAATAAAACCCAACGGCCTCCACCTTACCCTCAGAACGGACAGGTGAAGATGAGGACGCCCCCCTATCCTGGAAAACATAAGACCCTCTCCTCCACCGTAGTGTAAGGATACAAAACTCACTTTCACAGAAACCCAATCATCAGCAAAGAGGACAACATACGCAAACACATCACACATACTCATAGATACATCGCACACATGCTTAATCGTTTACCAAGTAACTCGTCCAAATGCTTCTTGGTGACGAAACTCAGGGTAAGTGGACACTACATGTCCTTAGACAAATGGTCAGCATGTGCTTGCTGTGTTTATGTTCATGCATGTGTGTATCTGCACTTCTAAACTCAAATTATCAGGTATTTATACACTACCGTTCAAAAGTTTGGGGTAAGATTTTTGAAAGAAGTCTCTTCTGCTCACCAAGGATGCATATTTTTGATTAATTTTTCAGTAAAAACAGTAATATTGTGAAATATTTTTACAATTTAAAATAGCTGTTTTCTATGTGAAAATATTTCAAAATGTAATTTATATATTTGATGTAAAGCTGAATTGTCAGCATCATTACTCTACTCTTCAGTGTCACATGATCCTTCAGAAATCATTCTAATATGCTCATTTGCTGCTCTAGAAACATTTCTGATTATTATCAATGTTGAAAATAGTTGTGCTGCTTCATTTTTTTTTTTAGGATTTTTATATTTTGTGACATTACATATGCCATTATTGTCACTTCTGATCAATTTAATGCATCCTTGCTAAATAAGTATTAATTTAAATTGTTTTTACTGACCCTAAACATTGGAACAGTAGTGTATTATCTCATTATTGTATTTATTTACATTTAGCCTATGTATTATCTCAACTGTTTCTCCTAGATTAGAACGAGATTAAATATTGCGCAAATGAAAATGTCTGCTTTTCAGCTTCTTAAGAAAAATCTCATGTCTCCTAAAGAGTTTCAGAAGAGATCTCAAAAACGTCTCAAACTGTGCTCATATTAGCAAAGACATCAGAGATCTCAATTTGATAATTTCTCATTAAATTCTCCCAATACCAATGTAATGAGCTGCTATTTACATTTATTTTATACATGCTGTCAACTAATATCATATCAGGAGAAACATCTGAGATGACTCTGAGCTTTAAAAGAGCAATTTCCGACGGGTTTATTTCCCCAAAGTGCTGAAAAATGTGCCACATCCATGTGCCTTTCAGAAAAAAAAACTCACTCTCTATTACAACAGACACCATCACCATGTGTTTTTTCTTAGTTATTATTTCCCAGAAAAGAAAGGCATGGTGGGGTCTGCCGGCATTGAATCATTTCCTTAGAAATAGAGACCGAGTCATTTGTGATGAAGACAGTCTACACAATGACTCAGTGTTAACAAGGCTAACTATGCGTCATGAAAGATGTCTTCCATCTGTTCCGCAGGCTAACAGAGTGTCAGTATGCTGCACTTGTTTCCTCAGATTACGGCGAGCTCTGTTGTTTGCCCCGCAGTCAGAGGAACAGTGTTGAGCGCTGTGCGATTCAAAAGCCGTTCCCGCATCTCAGATCTGAGGCTGAACATGACTTTGGGATAACCGTGCAGCTCTTTGTTGCTTTATCACACAGGATTTCAGGATACAATCAGGAATGTTTGATAAACATTCTATAAATGAAACTTCTATCCACGGCTGATTATATCGGTCCTTCTTTGGTTGATGTCGAGGTACGTTAAAAGTTCAAACACGCGACTTTAATGCTGGGATTTCTTGGAAAGTCATCTTACACTGCTGTAGACAAAATGCAGATAATATTACAACGTCTATCAATTAAATTAACTGGATTTATACATGTCCTGAAGAAAACTTGGGAGGTGCTTGCCTTTGTGGTTGCTAGGGTGTTTTCTGGGTGGATGCTTACAGGCTCAAAAGGGCCCACCCACAAGTCTCTATGATATTATCATCCCTAAATATGCAACCTCACTGGAAAAAGATAGCTATACATACAATTCACTGCAGTTTCCATCTGAAAGTAACACTAGTGGCAATAAAATCACTAACAACATTTATGCCTTTTCACACAAATTATTTAATACAGGGGCAGATTATCAATTAATAAAGACTTATTTTTGTGCAGTTCCAAATGACCTTTTATAATGTTATGAGCTCAAAACACTTTTACCATAGTGCATGATTTGTAAACTAATATATTTTGATGTTTGCATCAAATAATCAGATTTATATGTATGTCTTTTCAGAGTAAACTTGCTCAGTAGCTCACCTGGTATGAGGTACGATTCCAGTGAAAAACAAGTCAAAAGAAATGCTCAAAGACTTGTAGAAGCAAGCTAAAATACCATGCAAATGCATTTTTAATTGCACTTTTGCTTTTGTTAAATCTATTGGTTAGGATTTAGTATAAGGTTAAGAGTAGGTTGTACGTTATTTTCAAATGCAATACAGCATTGACCTAGCATCTCTCTCCAGAGACTTCATTTATGTACAACGTAATAAAATGTGAAACAATGTATAAAACATTGCCAGATTCACGTTCATGTATTCTGGAGAAAACTGCATGCACTTTTAGTGCTGCTCATTGGACATTTCATTTAAGTACAAATAAACAGCATTGCCAGATTTACGCTCATCTGTATCAGAAAAAACTGAACACGCTTTTAGCACCACTCACTGGATATTTAATTTACCTACAACAAACAACGTAATAAAATATCGCCAGATTCACTTTTTATTGGTATCACAGAAAAAAAAAAAATCAGAAAATGCTTTCAGTGCTCTTCACTGGACATTTCATTTTCATATAACGACCAACATCGCCAGATTCACATTCATGTGTTTTGGAGAAAACTAGGGATGCACCGATACCACTTTCTCCAGTACTCGCCCGATACCGATACTTTTATTTTTGGTACTTGCCGATACCGAGTACCGATACCAATTTTTATTGCATTTGTCAATTTTTTAAATATTGGGTACAGAAACCAAAAGAGTATGTATAATGTTAGTTGGTTAACTTCATTTATCAAATAGATACAGTCAAACCAAAATTTATTCAGACACCTTCAACATTTCTCACATTATCACAGTTTATTTGCTATAGTATTAGAGTTAAACTGTGTCAGAACAAATTCAGCTTGATAATGTTCGATAACTTTGATAGAAAGGTATGTAATAGATTACAATCAACCAAAAAATATTCAGACAGCTGTTAGTATGACAGTATTTACACAACTATCAATACTTAGTCGGGCAGCCACTTCGTAGTAGACATCCTTAACTCCATTCTGCTGTATGTTGTTCTGTTGTCGGTGTTTCTTTGTTTGAATATGGCGCTTAACACATGCTGTATGGTATCGGCATTTGGTATCGGGGCATTTTAACGAGTACAAGTACGAGTACAGGAGACCAGTATCGGGCCCGATCGGGTGCATCCCTAGAGAAAACTGAATGCGCTTTTAGTGCCACTCATTGGAAATTGTTTATGTACAACAAACAACATAATAAAACATTGCCAGAATCACGTTCATAACTTACTTTTTTTTTTTTACTTTTTTTTAATTGAATTCGATTTTCACTGAACATTTAATTTACGTGCAACAAACAACGTAATAAAACATCATGAGATTCACTTTCATTCATATCAGAGAAAAGTAAATGCATTTTTAGTGATATTCACAAAGACATTTCATTTACATACAACAACCAACATAAAGTGTTGCCATACTCACATTCATGAGATTTTGAGAAAACTGAACGTGCTTTTGGTGCCACTATGCTGGGCATTTCACTTTGAATGTATTGCGAAATACACAAGAGGCAACGCAATAGATCTATTTTGCAGACATATTTTTCCAATGAGCTTAGGTTGGAAACATGGCTCGCATCCCTCCTTCTATTTTTTGCCATTTTATCAGGTAAAAATCATATTCAATAAGACACAAGATTTTGATGTCTGGAGCATGCAAACATTGAGCTTTAATACTTCTGAAAAACCCCTGGCTTAGGAAGCGCAACTAGTTCAAGTAAGCCATTTAGCTGGGAGAGCTTGAATTTGACACTATTCCCTGACGTATCTGACATTCCTTTGGGGTTGAAGTTAAAATGGCAGATGTGATCTTTGTGTGTGCGGTTGAGAACAAAAGGAACTGATTCCTGCCTGTTGGGATGTGAAAGCAGTAGTTACGGTTTGGCAGTAGAGGGTCATTGTCCTCTAGTGGAGGGTATGCGTCTCTGCACCATTGTTTTTTATCGTTTAAAGGCCGGCCCTTCTGTCTGGTTTTCATTAGAAACCACTTGGCTTAAGGCCTGACCGAATGAGGCATGCTCGTACAATATTTGTGATGGTCAAATAAACACAGGCATTTTCAGACATCATTTACGATGACGGCCACCCACTAGCTGGGAGGGCAACAACAGCTGGGCTCAACACAAACCAGGAAGTAGGTGCATAACAGACAGCGTCACCCAAACACAGCAGATGTTTTCATAGACGTGTGTTTACAGAGAACGCCCACCGTTTGGTGCCTTCGCTCGGGCTACTCAGTGTCGGTTTCAAAAACCATGTCTTCATCGGCTGTAAAACGAAGCCTAAAGGAGAACACTGTACTATTTACAAGTGATTTTCATTTAAATTCCAGTTGGGATTAAAATCCCAAAGGAGATCTCTTTATTACATCACTTGTTTCTCCAAGACAGCAGTGAGATTAAATTGAGAGCAAATGGAGAAACTTTTGCTTAAAGGAACAGGTTACCTTAAAATGTTGTTCCAAACCTGTATACCTTTCTTTCCTCTGTGGAACATAAAGGGAGATATTTTGATGAACATTTGGGTCCAAACAACATTGGACCTCATTTACTTTCAGTGTATTGACAAAAAACACCAAAACATTTTTTTAAATATCTTTTGTGGCAGGAAAATTACAGAATTTTCATTTTTGCATGAACTATCCCTTTAAGCCTCTTGTTTCTCATATGTTTCTCTTAAAAAAAATTAATGTTCTCAAGTTCTCATCAATTCTCATCACTTTTATAGCTCTACATACAATACTCTTACTCTATGGCAGCTTTTCACTCATTTCTGTCTGTTTTTTTCTAAGGAATTTTACGAGAAATGTGAGACAAAGTTGATCAAATTAAACCTTCCAGAGAGCTGTACTAAGTCACCTTAGGGATTTGAAAATAGGGCTGGGCGATATAGCTAAAAAAATGTATCAACGATATAATATTTCATATCGTTCGGTATCGATAATTATTTACATTTTTTATAACCTTTTTTAAAACAAAGAGCAATAGAAACATTTTTTCAAATTTAACCACTGTATTTTTAAATTAACCCAATTTATTGAGACAAACAACAAATATTTTTT
>NW_015630544.1:112898-120805 GCF_001515625.1 Sinocyclocheilus rhinocerous
AAATTAACTCATATAAATCAAATATAATTTCGTAAATTGATTAGACAATTATGAACAAAACAGCATCATGTATTTATGCATTGCTTAATCCAAAGAACCGAAGTACCATTCACACAGATTGCATTTAAAACATATGAGACGCAGTGAAAAGGAATAAACTTCCACAAATTCGCCACGTTTTTTCTAAAAGTTTAAACTGTTTTAACTTTGCATGGCTACATCTCTTGTGTGAGACGCCAGTGCAGCAGTCATATTTGTCCGTCTGTGCGCTGAATATGCGTTCTGTGTGAATGGCTTGGTTTCGGTTTTCAACTAATCAAGATCTTCTCGACACTGAGCTTCAATATTTATCTAATATTTTGAATGCATAACACAGCAGTGGCGCGTCTCGTGGGCTAGACTAACAAAACATTAAAATGCAACAACGTCACTTACATCATTATCACCGCATCTCGTGCGCCACTGATGACGCTCCCTGATGCACACCTAACATTCAAATGCAAATGTTTATTTTAAATTCGACTAATATTAATTTTTTTATTCACAATCTCCTCATCACAGGCAGGCACAGCACTCAATTCAGCATGTATTCGTGTTTGTGTGTGCTGTCTGCGTCTCTCATAGCACATGCCTATATAGTGCGCTATATCGAACATTTTTTATATCGTTATCGAAGAAGGTGTACCGTCGATAAATATCGATACCGTTTTATCACCCAGGCCTATTTGAAAACACCGTTAAATATACTTTTGACCGTCACAATCCCTTCCTGAATACAAGTATGACCTTGTGTGTGATATAATATTACTCAAACACAAGATCAATTTAATTTATCTCGACCAGAGACATTAAAGTTAAACTGCAACTATAATAAAGTCACATCAGCTTTGATAAATTTGTTCAAGCAAAAGCTATTTTAAGAACAATCATAAAATATAAATGTGCAGAAGACAGTTTTACTTTTGGGTAGGTGGATAATTACATCTGTCTGTGAGAGCTCAGACTTTGGCTTTAACTTTCTGGGGTGGCAGACGATTTAAACAAATGAGGGATGGAGCAATCATACAGTATGACGGCATGAAGTCTGCTCACATTGCAGCTTATTCCGGCCACCATTTAAACGCCTCCTAAAACAGGAAGAGAACGTCTGAACGACACGTAAAATGACCTACTACAGTTTTTATGTTAGGGGCGGGATTATTTAGAAAAAGGTTGCACCACAATAGTATAGTGTAACAAGAATAAAATAAATAATAGTACAGCAATCAGGTTAAAAGGTTGCACAGAAATGAAATTGTTTAGAAAAAAGACATGCAATAATTGTGTAAAGATGACTTATTCCTGGAAGTCGCGTAAAGTCAGTCAAGTAGATTAACATTAGACATTACCAGAAATGTCTAAAAAGTGTTTGATGGAAATGACATGGACATTGGCTAAGCTTTTGGAAAATGTTTCATGCTTTCTTTCTGAATCTCAGTGACCATCTATTTCCAACCTATGGCCAGATATTAACTGAAAAAATTAAAATTATAGATTTTTTTTTTTACATTTTGTTTCATGTAAGGTCTATACTCTATTAGAAAAAATATATATATAGTCATGGGTCTAGGAGAAACAACCAAGAAATTAAGGGATCTCGTTATGATTGTGATTTATCTTTCCTGTGGCATACTTCAAAATATGTCCCTCTGTTACTGATGATATCTAGAAGCTGATTTATGAACCAAACTAGACTTGTGCCGGTATTCGGTTATGCGATATATCACGGTAATGAATATGCACGATATTGTTATCACCAAACAGGAAAAAATGCCAAGAGAAATCGTTATTGTTCAGACAAGATTCATGCTGATTTGTTTAAAAATATAACACCCTAGCAACGACCTAGAACACTTCAGAAACCACATAGTAAAATAAAAGATGCTAAAATGCTAAAAAAAAAAAGAAAAGAAAAGTCAGAACACCGTAGCAACCGCATAGCAACGACCCAGAACACTAGAAACCACAGTAAAATAAAAGATGTTAAAATATGCTAAATCACAGAGGCCTTGTTTACATCTGACGTTATGATCCGATCACAGATGAGACACATATCTGTCGCTCAAATATATGTGAATTTTAATCAAAGCACAAACTAGGTGTTTCAAGTTTAATATGTAACGTTAGAGTATTTAATGCCTTACCTGTGTAAATTGAACTTCGATGTGATTCAAATGATATGAAATCAATCATGCTGAAGTCTTGTGCGTGCCGTGTAGCCTATATTAATGCGCGTACGCAAATGTTTTGTTCAGACGGTTATTTTCCGTTAACGCTGCACATGTTCGCGGCAAATTTCAAATGTATTTTTTTAGCGCTCTGGTTGATTGACAGGTGAGAAGGCGGTGCTTCGCGACGGATCCGCACGTATGTGACATGTGATCACATGCGTTTCTGACTGTGATTAATGTGATTTTAGTGATCCGATGTTAGTACTAGTTTTACATCTGTATTTAGCTCTCTCCACTCGTAATCGATTCGCGATTCGGTTCGAAAGTAAACGGATTTATCTGAGGAAAACCATGCAAGGAGCATAGCAACAGCATAGCAAACATTTGAAAAAATACAAGTTATGCAAAAGCTACAGTTATGATCACTGAAGCTGAGAAATACATTTCTTATGTACATCGTATCTGCACTTCGTGGTTTATCATGACTAGTGCATAGAATTTGGTGAACGCGAGCACTCAACAAAACTTATTTAGCGCTGATTAATCTAAACGCATCTGATTGGCCAGTGCATTCATAAGCTCAACAGAAACATGTGTGATTGGTTAGAAGTTTAATGCAGTGTGTAAAGAGCTACAGTAAATGTAATTCTGCGATTTGACATTTCTCACATTTAATTTTAACCGCAACAGCCATGATATATTTAGTGTAATTATGCAGTGGCAATTTTTGCCACTTGAATTTGAATTTGTGGCATTTTGTTCATTTTGGTGGCATTTTTGCCACAAGCCCTCATGAATTTCTGACCCTGTGATTTTAACACCAGTACTTTATTATTCCATAAACTGAATAGTTGTGTAGCTATGTCCAAACCAGAGCATCTACAGCCTGGCATCTAGTCACCATAAAGACGGCACACTGCCACATTAGGAAACTCATGTCCAATCAGATCTGCTGTCCTCAACACCGAGCCAAGCTGAGCGTATAAATTAGAGTAATAAATCACCCTGATAAGCGAGAACAATCTTGGCATTAGAACACGGGGGGCTAAATTGCTTTACATTATTTTAGCACATAATGCAAGCCAGTCAGGTTTGTAAAAGCAACAGCTATGCCAAGGACAAGTCAGAGGTAGAGAATCATCGTCATGCTCATCTTCTGTAATTATTGCTGATTAGGTCTTTTTAAATGTTTGTCGGCGGCTTTTCATTTCTCTGATCTGGGCTCTGCTCCAGTGCTTGCTTATAAGCATCGATCAACACGTTTTGAAAGGGACATTTGTCTAATGAAGATACCTGTGGCTTGTGACCCTGTCTGTGATGGGCGAGACATGAGAGTGCACTATGTAATGAAAGTCTTTTTATTACACAGGGACTGATGCCACACAACCCAGCTGACTCACACCGGAGGACGGAGAATCCCAGGCCGAGGGGCAGTGACTGTATTTCCCATGGAAAACGCCAGAAGCATCTCAAAGCCCTCTTTCTCTCTCACACCCCTGCTGAAAAAAAAGCCTAGTTTGGACCAACCTAAAGTCACCATGAGATGGCATTGACAGCTCAATTTACTTATATAGCCTGATGTATTTCTGATTGAAAGTGTGAGAAGAGAGGAAAGTGTGAGTCATGTGGTTGGAGGGGCGGGGTCAAAAAGCAAGAGGGATTTGTGATGTCAGCTGAATAGGAAAGTCGTTTCAGAGGCGGAGCAAGTTGTTTAATTTTGTTGAAAGATTATGAAAACGGAGCATTTAAAAAAAAAAAAAGGAATATTGTGCATCAAGTAATTTTAAACAAACAGGAACGTGTATTAAGAAAGTAAATAGGGTCAGTTTTAAGTTTATGTTTTGTTAAAGACACCATGGAATCGAAATTGGAGTTTTGTTGCTCTTAGTCCATGTATATTTTGAATACCTGTAAAAGTTTAACTTTCTTTTGGCAAATATATGCATTTAAAATGTACGGCCTTTTTTCCTCCAGGAAATCGGCCCAAAAATATTGATCTTGTTTGCTGGGATATGCAGTGGTTCTCAATTCTGATCCTTAGCAACTACATAAAAAAACACTCAAAACACCTTAGCAACTGCACAGCAACATTCTAAAAAGCTTCTCAGAACTTAACACCTTAGCAACCGCATAGCAATGTTCTGAAACAATCAGAATTATCATCTTAATTTAAATAAATAATTATATTTAAAAGTGCTAAACTGAATTATAAATGTCTTTTGTGATATTTAATATTAAAAAATAGATATATAATTTGGTTATATGTGCATTTTATCTGATAGAATACACATCTAATATAACCAAATTAAGTTTATTTTCATAAACTGAGTCAGAAATGTCTGTTGCTGTAAAAAATAAACTTTTAAATATTTCAATTTATATTAATGAAATAAATAACAACTTAATATTTATATAAATGCACTTGGAAGTTTTTTAAGTTAAATTATTAAAAGTTTGGTCAATAAAATGTCCTCCAGACTGAAAACAGCCCCAATCCTAAATGATAAACTCCAAGTGCCTCTGTAATCAGCAATAGCAAGTTACAAATGATGCTTCGTCTGTGTGTTTGATTGCACTAATGCTCATATTTATTTCCTTCTCCAAACATTTGGTAGGAAGTGACTGGAATGTATTCATTTTTAAAGTGTTTTCTTGGCTTTCTACCACTAAGTGTAGTTTTGCGGGGCTGTGGCATAAACTAAAGACTATTAAAAAAGAGACCTAGTTCCTGTTTCAATAAATACGTCAGCACAGGAAAGAAAACGGAGCTCATCAAACCATTTCATGGGACTTTAACTGGTTTAGATGGACACTGCTGGTGTGTCAGAGGCACAAGCGGGTTAAACTGGTTGTTTCTGAAGGTAGACCAGTGTAATAGCATAAAAGGTCCCAAAACATGCATTATACTTGTTATTTAGGCTGACTGAACTAGTTAGCTGGTCAAAGCTGTTTTGGGTAATTTCAGCAGGGTCTCTCTCTCTACACTCTAAAAAATGCTGGGTTAAATACAACTGTGCTGTGTAAACCTTTTGGAACAAGCTGCCCTTCTTAACTAACCTGTGACCTGATATCTGCGTGGTTCTCCTTTAAAGGGAACACAACCGAGGAATAAGCTGCTTTAAGGTTGGAAATGATGACTTTATAACAGGGCCTTGGGCTCTCAGATTTATGCAAACTATCCCCAGCGCTCACATGGATCTGAAAGACTCGGACTACCCAGCTAACAAAAATATGTTCTAAGAACGTTACTTCTGTTACATACATCCCTTTTTCTTGGTTATATGTGAACATTCCATTTTAGAATTTTGCAAACATTATAGAAACGTTACTTTTAAATGTTCTCTAAATCTTTCGAGGCGACTTTTAAGAACATTCGTAAAAAACCAGATAACTCAATGAACGTTTTTTAACATTACTGGACAAACGTTTGTTCATAACTTTGAGAGAACCTTACCAGAACATTCCTTGTTTGCTGGGTCGACAGTTGAAATGCCTAAAAAGAGGAAGAGTTTTCTTAATATTTTCATTTGTACTATTATTATTCAGACCAAAGATTGAAATGATTTTTGTTCAGGGAGGCTGAAGGATTTGGAATTATGTTAAGCTAAAGCTAATGAACATTAGGCTAACATTGCCTCAAAGGCAGCTCATAAAACCACTTCATAGAGGTATACAGCTAATATCTACTAGAAACAGAGTTTATACTTCTGGATTCAAGTCGATGGATCCTAACACAGTATTGCAGTTGTGGACTGGAATTATTTAATCAGTATTTAAAGCCAGTATAAGCCATCTTTATAGACTGTTGCAATCATGTAGTGGCATTTTCACTCTGTGGCCCATAGAGGGCGCTTCAGACCACAGAACGACAGAAAGGCGACGCCAATGACACGTGAATGTCTTATAAATGTGTACAGCTCACATGAAATAAAACATTAAGTGTGTAAATTATATTCTCTGTGACTTCTGATTTTATAAGCAAAATAAATAAATAAAATGACTTTATAATTTCTAAACAATTGTGATTTTTGAAATAGGAATGGTAATGATTTCTGATTGAGGCATGAAGTGATGATGCTGAAAATTCAGCTTTGAATCACAGGAATAAATTACATTTTACAATATATCCAAATAGAAAACAGTTTTTTTAATTGTAATAATATTTCTCAATGCTAAAGCTTTTGCTGTATTTTTAACCAAATAAATGCAGCCATGATGAGCAGAAGAGACTTTTAAAAAAAAAATTTAAAAATCTAACAAATCTGAAACTTTTGAATGGTATTGTGTATTATAATACTGTTGACCCTTTACATTTTTGTTTATAGCTGTATGATTTGGGCCCTTTTTCCTAATGGCTTTCTCACATTCAGTATTTGCAAATGACAGTATTCCTCCAGTCTGACTAATATTTGCACTATAATTTAGAGCTCTGCATGGGAAGGTATTGACAGCATCTGTGTCCCTGTTTATTTAAATCTTGTCTGAGAGTTTCTCACTTCTCTCTGAGGGGCCTCTTCACATCCCAGCATGCATCTGTTCAGGGGGCGAATGCCTCGTGTCTTTATAATGTATAACATTATTAAGAGATATATGCATAGTAATACAAAAGTGCTTTTTATGTCATTCAGCATCTGAAAACTTATCAGAGAACATGTTAGGTCATATTTCATGCCAAAATTTATTTTATTTTGTTTTAATTTTTTTATTTGATTTATATTTTATTTAGCATTTTCACATTTTGACACGAAAATGTAACAGATTCCCCACAAATGCTCATAACTGTAATGCAGAAAAAATCTCATTGGCCCTTTTTGTAATGCAATATATTTAATATTTATTTGTAGAAAAAAATTACTTGTGAAGCATTTACACATCATGGTAGTATTTTTCTGCTGCCTTTAATTTATGCTTTTTCACACACACAAAAAAACATTGTGTCACACTAATGACCTAATCCCCATAAAAGTAACATTTTAATTTAATGGTAAAAAAATTTGTCTAATTGTCCTAAAAAAAAAAAAATTATATTCTCAGTTATGAACAAACGTTCCTATAGTAACATTAATAGAATGTTCTTTCAATGTTGTCTAGTCTTTTCTAATGTTCTCAAAAACGGTTATACGACGTTTGTGTTTTCTGAAACATCCTATTTGGACATTCGGCTAACATTTGTCACTATTTGTTTCGGAATGTTCAGAGAACATTTAAAAGTAACATTCCCATAATGTTTGCAAAATGATCAAATGGAATGTTTAGAGCACATTCAGAAATAACGCTTTAGTGGGAACATTATAACGTTCTTAGAACATTTTTGTTGGATGGGTAGTAATCAGTTTTAGAAGAGATCTCAACACCATCTGTAACTGTGCTCAAAATCACAAAGTGATCTCAAAATGAGCAACGTTATCGTGCATTGGTGTAGACGCTAATATTGATATAGTTATCGTTCTTGGTGTGAACGGGCCTTCACTGTATGACTAATGACTCACGATACTTGAATCATAACTGAGAACAAATCAGAAAAATTGATGGAGGAATAAAGCAGGGAGAAAGAAAAAGAGAGAAAAACTGAGTGAAGGGATGAAAGGCAGGTGATGAAGAAGTTTGTTAGATGACAGAGATGTGTTAAGAGTCTCAGAGCAGCTACACAGAGACTGAACTCAACACTGAAAGAGATGTGAATGAAAGCTGGAAAAT
>NW_015630544.1:121746-140313 GCF_001515625.1 Sinocyclocheilus rhinocerous
AAAGTAACATTCCCATAATGTTTGCAAAATGATAAAATGGAATGTTTAGAGCACATTCAGAAATAACGCTTTAGTGGGAACATTATAACGTTCTTAGAACATTTTTGTTGGATGGGTAGTAATCAGTTTTAGAAGAGATCTCAACACCATCTGTAACTGTGCTCAAAATCACAAAGTGATCTCAAAATGAGCAACGTTATCGTGCATTGGTGTAGACGCTAATATTGATATAGTTATCGTTCTTGGTGTGAACGGGCCTTTACTGTATGACTAATGACTCACGATACTTGAATCATAACTGAGAACAAATCAGATGAATAAAGTGCTATATAAACAAATATGATTTGACTTGCTAGTTATGGTTGGTATATAATAAAAAAAAATATCTTACTGAACCCAAACCTTTGAACCCTAGTTTATATTCATGCTTTTGTCCTAAATCAGTAGTCATGTCAGCGTTTCTCAATGAAAGCATCCTGTAAAACACACGGAGGCGGTTCAGCTGGAAGTATTTGATGGAAGTCTGAAGTGAAGAAACGCTCTGACAGACAAACTGACAGGCCTGATTTCTGAATCACACTCCCTGTGCGGTTCTGAGGGAAACCACCACTGCATTTCTGGGTTTCCTTCACACACACAAGCTTCTGACCGACTCTGCTCACACACTTCCATCTACGCACACAAACTACTAAGAAGCGCACAGAAACATTGTGCAAGTTTTCTCTTACACGTACACCATCCCTGACGTCAGTCCGCCCGTCTGTCACACACTTCACAGACCACGACACATACCTGTATTTGCTCAGGATGAGCACCTGATGTCATTCTCACTCACCCTACATATTTCCGGGCCATACCTGTGTGAAGAGGAAGAGGTAAACATCCTGACAGCACAGACAGCACAACTACTTCCTGTTTGGTCTCGACTCAGCCAGAAGCATTATTGGACCTGCAGCAATTGTATATAGTTTGAAAGCTCTTTAACATTTTAAATGTTAATATTATTATTATTTATCATATTTAAAATGTATATGTACTTTTAAATATCTACTTAAAAATTAAAAAAAAAATTTAAATATCATATACAGTATATAGGCTATATCATGTGTACATATATGTGTGTGTGTATATATATATATATAATGTTTGTTTTTATTTTTTATATAGAACTGTTTTAAAATAGACTTAAATGACAATAAAGATATCAGGGACATACGTACATACAGTAGCAATATAATATATTAATGTATTTTGGTTTTTACTTTTTCCTAATATTATTTTTGCCACCAATATCAAAACATACTGTCTACAAATGTTTATCACCTCTTGAACTGTTGAATCCAGGGAAAAGCCGGGGTCTGGAGCATGTAACAGGCAGACAGCATGTTCTCTGACTGAGTTGTGCCATGTCAGCATGTTTCACAGCTGAACATGTTTATGTTATGCATGTCTGGCAGATGTATATATAAACCCACACAAAATGTCTTTCTGTCTCCAGCTCATGATATTGCGTTCAGTCTAAGACCTTTCCCCTGGTGTTTTGGGCTGACAGTAGCTGAGGAATTTCTCCACTCTGTGTGGAAGAGACTGTGCCAATGCAGACGTGCCAGAGAGACTGGCACACACACACACACACACACACACACACACACACAGATCTAAATGAATGGGGTTTCCATGTTTTATGGGGACACTCCATAGATAGGCATAATGGTTTTTATATGGTACAAACTGTATTTTCTATCACCCTAGACCTAAACCCCTTACAGTAAACTTTCTGCATTTTTAGATTTTCAAAAAACTTCGTTCTGAATGAATTATAAGCTTGTTTCCTCATGGGGACCAAAAATGGTCACACACACACAAGCTCTCCTCCTTCATTCTCCTTCATTCACTGCATGCAGACCTCCATAGGTCATCCTCTCCTTCTCATGTTTCACGAGTCAATGACAAATAGAGATTCTCAAGATGAAGAAAATGAGAAATCTTTTAAATATCAAGTTTAAAACACAAGTTCACTCAAAAGGAACTTTAAGGAACTTATGTATATATAAATCATGACAACTCTCAGAATGAATTTTACCAGCATTTATAAGCATGGAATGTACATAGGCTTGGTTTTGGCGGACTAGATCTGCTACGTTGCTGCAGCTGCTGCTGAAGGACTTAAAGTGACTTGAATTCAGACTGCTGCAAGGAAAATAGGGAGAATCCCCGGAGCAGATCTAGGCAGGTGGTGCTGGGGAAGGAGAGGGTTTAGCGAAATCCCATGGAGCAATGAACTGATTGTTGTGCCAGCCTAAGGCACACCTGTGCAATAATCATGCTGTCTAATCAGCATCTTGATATGCCACACCTGTGAGGTGGATGGATTATCTCGGCAAAGGAGAAGTGCTCACTAACACAGATTTACGAGCCAAAGAACCACTTTTAGTGCTATTTAGCACCATTTTTTTTAGAGTGTATATTTAGCATTTAGAAAACTAATTGTGCATTTATAGAAAATGAAGCCTATATATTTCTATTACTTTTATGAAAATTATTAATCTAGTGAAATGAGAAAATGAGACTGAGAAAATATTTAAATTGCTAAATATTGTTAATATTCAAAATAATTAAAAGTTGTAAATAAAAGATTTTTTTCTTGTTTTACAAGAAAATACTACTTCAGTCTTTCTACTTAAAAAAATTCACATTTCATTCAATGTGTTATTTGCCATTTCTCAGTAATTGTTTGTGAAATTTACTAGCAATTTATGAGTGAAAAATATTTCTACACCAAATTTGTAACCTGTTGCATTTCTCAATAATTGGCAATAAAAATAGCTCGCTGTAAATGAGCGTCTTCAACAGCTCTCTGTTCAACAACAAACGCTCATCTATTGACCCGAGCGAGACAGTCAATAACATGTTGAGCATGTTCCCATTTTATGTCCTATAAACGTCACAGAAACACAGAGAATGAGTCCATCCGCCATTCCTGACCGTGGCTGTGAGTCAATATTAGAGCGGAGCAGAACGAGCGAGAGCAGCAGAGGAAATGGGCTTTTTCCAGACACATTCAAAAACACAGAGAATCTGTTCTGGCAGAACTTCAGCTCCACACAAACGCCAGAGCAAACGCTTCATCTGTGTTCATTCTCATTACACTTAACCTCATTGGCTCAAGGGTGTCTCTCATTCCAGGGCCTTTCAGTCTGTAACATCCTCTGAAGGATTTTTATCATGTAAAACACTGATTCAATGAAAATAAGATGAAATACAGGATTCAGACACACTGATTTCAGTAATTATTGTCTGGGAGAAACATTTTCAACATTGATAATAATCAGAAATTTTTCTTGAGCAGAGTATCAGCATATTAGAATGATTTCTGAAGGATCACGTGACACTGAAGACTGGAGTAATGATGCTGAAAATTCAGCTGCGCATCACAGAAATAAATTACAGTTTAACAGATATTCACATAGAAAACAGTTACTTTAAATTGTATTAATATGTCACAATGTTACTGTTTTTGGATAAATAAACACAGCATTGGTGAGTCTTCTTTAAAAAAAAAAAAACTTAACAATCTTACAGACCTCAAACTTTTACATTTTAGTATTTTTTAATAGACATATACATTTTTCCAAATGTTAAACCTCTCTATGAGTGAGCTGTTGTTCAAATGTTTGCTGTCATGAACAGACTATGCGGTGACGGCAAAGAAAGGTGTGGAATAGAAATTGTAGCATGTCCATGTTTTACTTCCTATATCCTGTTTACAATGACTAAGAAAAACTTCATCTAAATCTGTGAGAGGGCCGGTGGTGGACAGAAGAGAGATTCGTTCATTCATTCAGTGCTAGTAGACACATGGCTGGAGCGTTTAATAACATCTCAGTCTTCACGGCTCTGTGTCAGTAAACAGACCGAGACCCTCCTGCAAACCGTCTGCAGACTGATGAAATCACACCGGCTTCAACAGCAGACTATAGAGAGACTATATATAGTATACACACACACACACATATATGAAAGTTTAAATGAAAATTTAATTTGCTGATTCGCTGAAAATTTGCCGATAATGTACTCATCCTCAGGTCATCCAAGATTAGGATGAGTTTGTTTCTTCATCAGATTTGGAGAAATGTAGCATTGCATCAGTGTCTCAGCAATGGATGCTCTGCAGTGAATGGGTGCCGTCAGAATGAGAGTCCAAACAGCTGATAAAAACACCACAATAATCCACAAGTAATCCACACCACTCCAGTCCATCAGTTAACGTCTGGAGAAGTCAAAAGATGTGTGTTTGTAAGAAACAAATCCATCAAGACATTTTTAACTTCAAACTGTTGCTTCCAGCTAAAATATGAGTATAACAATAGAAAAATAACGCTTCCTCCTCCAGTGAAAAAGTCCATCTCCCGTAGTCTCTCACATCAAAATCCAGCCACATATTTGTTTAGAGCTGTTTTGGCTTGTAAACGGTGCTTGATCTGTGCAGATTTCTCTCCTGATTCAGACCAGACCACTTTTTCACTGGAGGAAGCGTTATTGTGGATTATGGACTTGTATTTTAGCCAGAAGCAAGAGTTTAAAGTTAAAACGTCTTAATAAGTTCTCCAGATGTTAACTGATGGACTGGAGTGCTGTGGGTTACTTGTGGATTATTGTGATGTTTTTATCAGCTGTTTGGACTCTCATTCTGACGGCACCCATTCACTGCAGAGCATCCATTGCTGAGACACTGATGCAATGCTACTTTTCTACAAATCTGATGAAGAAACAAACTCATCTTGGATGAGGGTGAGTAAATTTCAAGAAATTTTCTTTTTTCCCCCGAGAACTATTGCTTTAAATCAGGGTTATTTGTTTTCCATTAAAAAAGGTCCCCATCAGAACTAAAACTAAAAACAGTTTTTAGTATTGAAAGAAATTTATTTATAATTAATGTCTCTCTCACTTTGTTCATCATGTTGCACAATAATAAGTTAATTCCAACAGGGTTATTATTGTTAACTAAAACTAGGACTAAAACCAAAACTATTTAAACATTTTTTTTTATTGAAATAAAGCTGAAATAAAATATAAAAATTAGATGAAAAACTTATTTCAATTAGTCAAGCACGAAAACTGGAAATAAAATAATTAAAAACTAACACTAAAGCTGAAAATAAAAATAAATTAAATGTAAAGAAATACAAAACAAAAACTATAAAAAGCAAAAAAAGCAAAAATGACTAAATTATAAATAAATATTAGCTGAAGTAAAATTAAATATTGTTTAGTTAAAATCAAATATAGTTTATTTTTAAATTAAAATTAGTTTAACTAAAATTAAAATTAAAACAAAGTATAAGAATAAGCTAATTCAAAATATGAATAAAATCTAGAATAGCATATAAATAATACTAAAATAACACTGCATCTCAATGCATTCTGGGATTTCCTTCATGCACAGACTGTTTGTCTTCAGAGGAAGTTAAATATTAGGTGAAGTGCATGTAAATACTCAGAAAAGGGACATTTCATCCTATTTACGTCTGCAGCTCAACAATATTCAGTTTCCATCTCAGAGTTTGTAAAACCAAAAAGCTTTTTGCTCGTTAGGAAATATTAAATATAAACTCCATTTGTTCCGAAGTCACAATAAGAGTGAAAAATCTCCCAGCACACATCTCGAGCATGAAGACTTTCCCAAAAAAACTCGGGCTCGACCCATTTCAACGTTTCCTCTCCTGTACAGTAAATACTGAAGGAGGCAGTAAAAGGTCTCGGACTCTGATATCTTTGGCTGGATTTAATCTCGGTGCTCGGGAAGCTTTCGTCCCATTTAAACATCTCAACTGAGAGCTCATTAGAACTTTTTTTGTATTGAATGAACCAGTGATTTAACGAAGACAGAGTTCCGAAAAGAACCACAATCCATTTTCTCTATTACATTCTCTGCATTTCTGTTTATTGCAATTCAAACCACAAACGACCTCGTTCATCCAAGTCCAGCATTCATG
Organism: Sinocyclocheilus rhinocerous; assembly: GCF_001515625.1. NCBI lineage: Eukaryota > Metazoa > Chordata > Actinopteri > Cypriniformes > Cyprinidae > Sinocyclocheilus > Sinocyclocheilus rhinocerous. The sequence continues at coordinate 127,743 of NW_015630544.1, forward strand.
GAAAGAGTTTTATAATCATGGCAAAGACGAGGGAAGCTCGCAGCAAACTTCTCAAGATGTTTAAGACTGAAACCTGCATGGAAAACCAAACCCTTTAATAGTGTATATTTTACACTAGTGATCTGCAGTAGAGTAAAGCACTCAACCGCTATCTAATAAAAAGCCAAAATTAAAAAAACTCGGGCTCGACCCATTTCAGCGTTTCCTCTCCTGTACAGTAAATACTGAAGGAGGCAGTAAAAGGTCTCAGACTCTGATGTCTTTGGCTGGATTTAATCTCAGTGCTCGGGAAGCTTTCGTCCCATTTAAACATCTCAACTGAGAGCTCATTAGAACTTTTTTTGTATTGAATGAACCAGTGATTTAACGAAGACAGAGTTCCGAAAAGAACCACAATCCATTTTCTCTATTACATTCTCTGCATTTCTGTTTATTGCAATTCAAACCACAAACGACCTCGTTCATCCAAGTCCAGCATTCATGGAAAGAGTTTTATAATCATGGCAAAGACGAGGGAAGCTCGCAGCAAACTTCTCAAGATGTTTAAGACTGAAACCTGCATGGAAAACCAAACCCTTTAATAGTGTATATTTTACACTAGTGATCTGCAGTAGAGTAAAGCACTCAACCGCTATCTAATAAAAAGCCAAAATTACACAATATGTCCCTCAATGATCTTAGTTTAAAAGAAAATGCTTATATTTTTCATAACCAATGCAATAAATACAAACTCTAACATACTAATCTATTAATTTATAGTTCTTCATTTAACATAAAAGCAAAATTACATTTTATTATAATGCAAACATCACAAAAACACTTAAAATTGCTCGCTCTAGGGCAAGAAATCAAACTCATCGAAAATAGATACAGTACATTTGTCATAAATATTACTCCAACAGCTATATGGAGTGTTTCAAGTTACTAAAAAAAGCTTTAAATTAAATTACTATAATTAAACCTATTATATAGGCCTTTAAAATTCAACTCCAACCCGAGGGCTTTACATCCTGTGGAAACAGAGAGAAAGAAATACATGTAGTCAATTATTGCTCTGATTCGTGAAATATTAATGTGATGAAGTTACAGTTTTACACACAAAATCTTTACTTGTCACACAATTTCTGAACGCTGACACTTAACGCCAGAAGCACACACCAAATCTGCAAAACCATACGCTAATTCTGGGCTTTTGACTCAGTTTTCAATTTCATAAAACACTTTTTGCAAAACACAACACACAATTCTCTATGTAACACACACAAATACAGGAATTAATATTATGGCAAAGGTGTTTGCAAATGTTTGCTTTTGAGATGTGTTTGTGATATTTGCTTCATTTTGCAAGAGATGTGAGGCATTTTGCATTTTGTGTGTGCAATTCTTGGATTTATGTGTAAAGAAAAGAGGCAAAGTTATGAAAATGTGTGTAAGCAGTTGAAAAAAAAACTGTAATAAAAATGCATTTCCTCACCCAGTTAAGATGCAGTTTCTGGTTTGGATGTAAACGCCGGTGTAAATGACCTCACATCGCACAACGTTGTTGGAGAAGTCAGACTCGGGCACCAGGAAGTCTGGATTGACTGTGACCTGGGCAGGAAGGGAAATGCACATCAACAACAGGATCCGGTTCGGAAAATGTCTCTACATCAGCTTTATTTCTCACACCTCGAGGATGTAGTTTCCAGGAGGGACGTCTGTGATGTCGATCCACTGGCAGTCGATGTTGGCGGCGTATGTGTCGTGGCAGCCTGGACTCAAGCCCTGAAAACACAGCAATAATAACTCTAGCAAACCACACACAACGAATATGAGCAGCACACATTAGTTAGAACTTGTTAATTGAAATTGAGCTAAAAATAAAATAAAACAGGAGTAGAAAAACTTGAATGAGAATTAGGAATCAGAAATGTATTACTATAATATTTCTATTAATCAAAACACTAAATACAACAAGCACAAATTCATGTCAACCAGGGTAATTATTGTCTAAACTGAAATTGTTTATTTTTTGTTAATTGAAATAATGCTGAATTTAAAATAAAATATAAATATGAGAACAAAAACGTAAACTAAATGAAAATTGGAAATGGTGCATTTGCAACTAACCGTAATAATTGCTGTATGCAAGAATACAGGAATAATAATTCAATAATAAGCAATAATATGTGACCCTGGACCACAAAACCAGTCATAAGGGTCAATTTATTGAAATTGAGATTTGTTAGGATAGGACAATATTTGGCCGAGATGCAACTATTTGAAAATCTGGAATCTGAGGGTGCAGAAAAATCTAAATATTGAGAAAATCATCTTTAAAGTTGTTCAGATGAAGTTCTTAGCAATGCATATTATTAATCAAAAATTAAGTTTTGATATATTTACAGTAGGAAATGTACAAAATATCTTCATGGAACATGATCTTTACTTAATATCCTAATGATTTTTGGCATAATAGAGAAATGGATAATTTTGACCCATACAATGTATTGTTGGCTATTGCTACAAATATACCCCAGCGACTTTCATCCAGGGCTGTTATCACTAAAACTAAAAGTGTTACTATTTATTTTTTGTTAATTGAAATAAAGTGGAAATCAAGTCAAATAAATTACAAAATAAGATAAAATATAAATATGAGATGAAAAACTTTAATTAAATAAGTAAAAACTAAAACTGAAAAAAAAAAAAAAAAAATTAAACCTTAATAGTAATATAAAAAACTAATAAAAATGGCAAAAGCACATAACGAAATTACCAAAAGTTAAACTAAAATTAAAACTGGGAATTAAAAATAAAAGCTCATTCAAAATATAAATAAAAGCTTTAATAGTATATAAATACTACTAAAATTCGATTATTTTTATCATTTTTATTAATATTTTGATTATTTTGTCTTTATTTTAATTAAAGTCATTTTTGTGTTTTTGTCATTTTTATTTATTATTTATATATTTTTATTTCTTATTTTAGCTTTAGTACATCAAGTCAAACTGGCAAAATAATAATTTTTTTTAAATTTTTTAAATTTGATTTCATTTCAGTTAAAGTTTACTTCAAGCAACGACAATGGTTTTTAATGGTTTTAATTTTAGTGAACTAATAACCCTGCTGTTCGCTGTGGGAGACTGTGATGTGTGTGTGTGTGTGTTTGTACCTGTGTGTGTGCGGTGCAGGCGTATCGGCGGTGAAATCCAGGATCACAGCCCGTATCTTCCAGACAGAAACTGGCCTTGTGACCCTCTGCGACCTTCAGTCCGGTGTTGATGTCCAGCAGATCATAGTGACTGAACGCATCCATGCTGTGATAGTGCCTGTCAGATACCACACAGATCATGCACTTCTCATGTGTTATGATTAACACCGCTATAATGATTTGAACAAACACCTTTGCAACCGCATAGCAACCCACTGAAATGCATCACTCACATAGGATTTATAAAACACAGATCCCATTCGAAATTCTGATTCACTCTGATTTTTAATACTAATAAATGTAATTTTTTTTATTGAACAATAATGTATTTTATAATATTGCTGTTGCTGTCATTTTATAATAAGCAAGAAGCATGCATTGCAGTGATTGCAATACAGTAGGGTTTTTATTATTTATAATTTTATCATAATTTCTAATAATAATAATCTCATCACCCTGCATCATATTTGCTGCATGAAATCCAATACTTGTTTCTTACTAGTAATTTTGGGCTGCCGATTTTAAAAACATTATGTTTTGCTGGAGAACGTCACACTTTAAGACAAAATATGCGCATTTTGTAGCATTTTTGCGGTGAAGACGTCTTGTATTCTCTATTAATCAGCAGAAAAACACCACGAGCACATGATTCCTGACTGAATCTGAGCCAGATCACAGCTATCTGTTTGATTCCCAGCCCATTTTCACATGTATGATACTATTTGACGCCTAATCCTGATGTCAAGGTCAGAATTATGGCCAGAGACAGAAGAAAATGCAAACATGAGCCTGATGTTTGTTTTTTTTGCTGCATCTGTGTTGATGTAGTAAGTATTTGAACATATTTTTGCAGATTGAATGTTAAATGATACATTATGAAAACTTTTTTTTTGGAACTTTTGAGTGCTTTTGTTATTTTGATAAGTGCATTAAAGCTGATACATACATTTTGTAAAAAAAAAAAAAAAAAAAAACTGTCATTGAAAGTATTATTGATATTTTTAATTCAGCATAATCAAATGAGGTAATATTATTCTTTTTTTTTTTTTTGCAAATCATCTGATTTTATTTCGATTGATTATTATGTGATTAATCAGACTCACTGATGACAGCTGTGCCACTCCCACTGATGTCTGGGTTTGACGGGCAGAAAGTCAGTCGTTCCCATGTTTCTGACCTTCTGTGGGAAGCGCAGCAGAACCCTGTAGTCGATGTCTGTGACTGTGGGTCTGTATGCAGATCTGAAAGATGAAAGACGGTGGAGGATGAGCTCATGGATCACTGGGTGACGAGAGGTCATGCATCCAGCCATACTGATGACTGCACCGCAAAAATAAGTCAAACAGACCATCTAAAAGCTCTCACCAATATTCAAAGCATGCAAAATTTCATTTTTAGGGTACAGCACGCCTGCTTCAACATGGTAAGGCATTGCAAACTCAAGGAAAAGTCCTCAGACACTTTCAAATCTTTGAATATGATTGCATTATATAACGAAATCTCTCAGTGTGTCTGAAGTCTCAGTGTGTTTGAGTCAGCTGGTGTTTTGGTGGTTTTTAGTGGATGTATGAAGTCAAGTTCACACAAGGGTCATAGTAGAAGAAACCACAGGTCTAAATGTATCATAACTGTTAACAATTACGCATGATATCACATTGCATTATAAGGTGCACAATTAATGCATTAAAATAGCTCTTTAATGCATTATGTGTTAGAGACTTAGTGTCAAATGTTTTGCTTGAAAAGTGTTTGTACAATTAATGACATTTTCTTTAATAATTTGTATCTAATGCGATGACATTCAGACATTTTTAACCCTCACGTTGTGTTCTGGTCATTTTGATCCGGAGAGGATTTTCTTTTTCCCGAAATGCTATTTAATGCTATTGCATTGGACTAAAACTTACTGACTTTGCTCACAACTTTCCCTCCAAAAATCATCATTTTTGTACTTTTTGGGGATTTTATTCCCAATGTCTTATACACTTGTGGTGTTCCTGGTCAAAAATGGCCGATCTATGAAAAAAGGCTTACAATTATGTCTCATTATATGATATATTATTACCAAATATCGGATTTAATCTTTTTATTAACTTGTTTTCTTTTCTTTTTGCAACTGATTGGTTATATGCACCTCAGTTTTTGAATGAACATTGCCAAAATGATCCACAAATAATGCTTTTTTCACTCAAAAACTGATGTATAAGTTCAGATAATATGGCATAATAAAATAGTAAATCCATTCAGGATTTACTCTGGAATATTTCCTCTTAACTCTTTTCATTACTGAACAAACTGATGTCACATTCGTTTTGTTAAAGCAATACAGGAAAAAGTCCATGTTCTTCAGAGAGTTAGAATATGTTTAATAAATCATCAACAACATTTACAGTATAAAATGCGTCTAGTTTGAAATACACCAAAAATCCCTATGGGGTCCTGGGGTCTGTTTCATAAACAAAATTTCAGATTTTTTGAAGAAAAGAAAGAAAGAAAGAAATAGACATATTTTGAAAAAATGTCATTAAAGTAAAAGAGAGACACATAAAATACTATAAAATGTTCTATAATGATATAGCCTAGACCTATAAGTTTTTTAGGATTCTAAAATGAATGAATAAATAAAGGTTTTGAAAAAAAAACATTAGTGCAAAAGACAGACACAAAACAAATACTGTTAAATATTTACGGGATATTGTCTCAAGTTTTTCAGGATTCTGAAAAAAGAAAATATAGGTTTGGGGAGAAAAAATCTGTAGTTTATGCCATTTATGACCGGGAACACCAAATTAAGTCAAATATTTTCAGCACAACACGAGGGTTAAGTGTGACTTAAGTGTCTAAATATTTGTTACGGTCGCTGACTGTAACTGGACACAGATCATAATTCATAACGCACCGCGCCAGGCAGTTCTCCTCCGCCGCGCACCGGAGCGCGTACATCTGGACGCGCTGGATGTAAGAGCCCGCCTGGATTGAATATGGATCTGGCACAAGATCCGGCAGACCTGCAGACGAGCACAACATATGCATACACTAAAACACGTCTGTTTGAAACAAATCCCACACATTCCCCCATATGTTGAGGCTAAACTCGTCCTTTGCGCGCAGCTCACCGTTCTGGAAGTATCTTGTGCCGTAACCGGTGCCAGGCGGCGCGCGGCGCGGGATGACCGTTCTGCCGCCGGGCGGATAGATGTTATAGAAAACCGTATTCCTGTTTCGCGGATCATCTCCTGCCATGCTTTCAGACGTGGTTCCCTGCTCTGCATTTGGAGTTTGCGCTCTGGAGAGCCCCGCTTCATTATAGTTTCCATTAGTTAAAGTGTTTGAGGTCTCAGTTGGCGCTTCCAGGTGTTGGAGATTGGCAACCGCTGGCGCCCTCCGTGCGGTAATTTCCCCTTGAGCCGGGGCTCTTCCGCCGCCGGAGTATTCGGTGGCGTTGGATCTGGATCCTGGAGCTGCTCTGAGCCGCTGACGCACCTGCATTTGTCTGGCGCCAGGTGCGCGGCTGTTGGCCGCGATGTACTGCATGCGATCCGGACCCAAAAGCGCGGTGTTGCCGCTACTTGTGGCCGCAGAATCGGACGCTTCCACTCGAATTTGCAAGGTCCTGTCCCGGACAGCATCTCTATTGCTACTCAGAAACACCCTGGACTGTCTTCTGGACGCCACCGGTGCGTGATACTCCGAGCCGGTGCTCATTAAACTGAACACCTGGCCGTTATTGACCCACTGGATCCGGTTCCTCCAGGGCGCGGAGTTTTGCGCGCTGATGAATTTATTCAGTCCTTGAAGTAAATAGAAAACCAAAATCAAGTTTGGCATCTTGAGATGCATTTTAGAGCTGGACGGTCACTGATGTGGGCTCCCAGCACAGATGTTCCTCTGCCAGTGGATGTGGGAGTCTGAGGTGCGTAAAAGGCATAGCTTTCTCGAGAGACTGGAAACGGACCGAAGAGCCGCGGAGGGACATTTATCAAATTGTGGGAGTTCATGCGCGCATGCACAGTCAGGGAGACTCGCGCTTAACTCTTTCCTAGCCGGACAAACAGCTGTCTCGTTAGTTTTGTTAAAGCAATGCAGGCAAACCTCCATGATCATTGGAGAGAGTTTGACTGTGTTTGATAAATGATCAACATTTAGCTACTTGAAAATGATAAAAGTTATGCAGTCTCTGATAAAAGTTATGCAGTCAATGGAGTCCTGGGCTGCAAATCTGGAGCTTTCTTTATGGAAATGATACTCAAGTTTTTCAGAATTCTTAAATTAATAAATAAAAATAAACTAAAGCAAAAGAGAGACACGAAACAATTTTTAGGAAAAATAAATATAATGTATAAAATAATAATCATAATATAAATTATATAGACTTATATGGCTTTCAGGATTCTGAAAATAAAAATAGATTTTTAGGGGAAAACGTTTTTCTTAAAACAAAAGGGAAACAAATCCAAAACTATTAAACGTACTGTTATTTATAGGAAATTAATTGATCAGAATTCATAAATAAATAAAGTAAATAAATAAATATTTTTTTTTAAATGCTGGCATTAAAGCGAAAGAGACACACAAAAAACATCCTGTAATTATGGTGTGTGTGTTTGGGGTGGCGAAAAAACAAAAAAATAAAAAAGTTAAAATGGTTAGCCACTACATAACTGAAATTGGCTTCATTATTATTTAGCACTTTATTTATATTTGTGGAAAGACTGTATTCGTCTGTAGTAAACGCTGCACTATGGCATTCTGGTGAGATGTTTGTGAGCTGCTCTTCTGACAGCACCTACACAACAAACAAACAAACCATCCTCCTGTTAAAAACACTGAGACACTTCATTCTGCAGACCTGTTCATTTATAACAATCCTCAATTACACAGTCAGTGTTTCTCTATACAAAATATAAATCCTTTTGATGCAATTTAAATGCCAAAAAGTGTTTGATTAATTCAAAATTAACTCACTCAGTTGAATTTGGTGAGGTTCAGCATCGTTAACTAAAGACACATGATGGAATATCAGCGAAAAGAAGGAAATGTCTATAAGACTGATAGAAACATTGAATAGAAACGTCTGGGGTTAAGCATGTAACCATGGTTTCCCGAGAGGGAACGAGACGCTGCACATTGGGGAATGCAGCCTGCATGACCGGTGTCTGAAGCACATGTGAAACAACGCCAATCTATTGGTCCACCTGGCCCATGATGTCATAGGTGGGGTGCCCGGAAGTATAAAAGGGCACCTGCTGAATACGTCATCCACTTAGCTATCTGAAGGAGGCGTAAACAGGCAGGCAGAAGGCATGGCGAGGGGTCGCAGCGTCTCGTTCCCTCTCGGGGAACCATGGTTACATGCGTAACCCAAGACGTTCCCCTTCTAGGGAACTCCACGCTGCACCCTCTAGGGGGCACTTTGGGGAACGAAATCCAACCATGCCGTGCCGAGCAGAGTATGTGAGCGGAGTGGAGTGGCAACAATTTCCCCGCTCCAAGCATTCAATAATCATTCCCTCCAGCTCCGCTCCGAGTTCACCATTTCCCGCTCCTGCTCCACTCCTCGCTCCACTGATCAGAAACACAGAATTTTGCCTTCGCTCCGTGGCTAAATTATTTCACTATTCTTGAAAAATCAAAGTTATGTTCAGAAATTATATTAAACGAAAAATAAATGCATAATACTAGAAGAATAGTTTTAACATGGTTTATTGGAACACTACAATTAGCGCAAGTCCATATTAAATGACTGCTTAATTCGCTTAGCTTACGTGTCTGTGCAACGTCTCTCTACTATGGCGAAGCTGAGGGTAGTTACTTCAGAAACATAAAGAATATGCTGTAACTTTTCAGTTTTTAAGCTGATAAAAAAGGACAGCGTTGACCAAATTTTCTTCATTCCTGAATGTATGTGCGCGATCTGTACGTTATGTGCAAGCTTGTGTGTTCTGTCCATGTGCAGTAATGTAGCAGCACATTAGTTTCGAGCGGAGATTAACAAACTGTACAACTTACAACAAGCTTTAACCTCCCACACTCGTCCATCGCCATTTTAACCTTCATATGTGATCCACATATCTGTCAAGCTAACCAATTATGTTTAATGCGTGAGTTGGCATAATTTGTGCTCGTGACGGAGCGGTAGCGGAGCGTTCTCGGAGCCAGTGAAAACCTCAACGCTCCGACTTTCAAAAAATCAGCTCCAAGCTCCAGGCAAAATCACGCCGCTCCACTCCTCGCTCTGCTCCGCTCACATACTCTGCCACCTGGCGGGGGAGCACCAAGGAAGCGACAGACATACACCAAGCCTTTCCTCAGAAAGGGGACATGCCACGGGCCGCTCACACAACTTGGCAGAAATGTGGAACCTGATTAGATCAAGGGGAACATCCCACTCATGTTAAGAGCACAACTATCCTCAGATAGCTATGCTATGTGAGCCACATGAGCCTGGATACACAAGACCACTGAAAGACTAACTAGAAAGCCTCTAGAGGAGCTCAAAGATAGCTACTTAAATCCCGGTAAGGAGAATAGCTGCTGAGCTAGAACACAGCTATCCTCAGATAGCTATGTCCTAAAGGTCTTATGAAGGCTTGTAGACCAGAATAACCATACACAGCTAGCCTAGATAGCCAAGCAAAACCTTCCTGCAAAGCTGCCCAGACCACAGAGAGTGGGCTATCTACTTACAACCCTAGCAGGGGCGATAGCACTGTCTAGGCAAGGGCTCAAAGAGACCGCTACTTAAAACCCTAAGCAGTGGAGCAGTCACTGAGCTAGCACATAGCTACCCTCAGATAGCTAAGTACCTAGGACGGGGCTACCATAAGGAGGTCCGACTGAGACTACCCAGACCACAGAGAGTGGGCTCTCTACTTACAACCCTAGCAGGGGAGATAGCGCTGTCTAGGCAAGGGCTCAAGAGACCGCTACTTAAAACCCTAGGCAGGGGAGCAATCACTGAGCTATCACATAGCTATCCTCAGATAGCTAGGCTAGGGCTGTCGCGATAACCGCAATACTATTGAAGAGCAAACCGCAGAGGAATGCAAGAACCGCAGCAACCGTGATTTTTGCGTGTTTTCTTTTTTCGTAAGGTTATGCCCTTCTCGTTTTACACTCGCTGCGCCCCCTAGGGGGCACATTGGGGAACCGAGGCGCATGCCTGTCCACCTGGTGGGGGAGCACCAAGGAAGCGACAGATGTACACCAAGCCTTTCCTCAGAAAGGGGCCATGCCACTGCGCCACGGGCCGCTCACACAATTTGTCAGAAATGGGGAACCCGATTAGATCAAGGGGAACATCCCACCCAAGTTAAGAGCACAACTATCCTCAGATAGCTATGCTATGTGAGCCATATAAGCCTGGATACACAAGACCACTGAAGAGACTAACTAGAAAGCCTCTAGAGGAGCTCAAAGATAGCTACTTAAATCCCAGTAAGGAGAAATAGCTGCAGAGCTAGAACACAACTATCCTCAGAAGCTATGTCCTAAAGGTCTTATGAAGACTTGTAGACCAGAATAACTATACACAGTTAGCCTAGATAACCAAGCAAAACCTTCCTGCAAAGCTGCCCAGACCACAGAGAGTGGGCTATCTACTTACAACCCTAGCAGGGGAGATAGCACTGTCTAGGCAAGGGCTCAAGGAGACCGCTACTTAAAACCCTAAGCAGGGGAGCAATCACTGAGCTAGCACATAGCTACCCTCAGATAGCTAAGTACCTAGGAAGGGGCTACCATAAGGGGGATCGACTGAGACTACCCAGACCACAGAGAGTGGGCTATCTACTTACAACCCTAGCAGGGGAGATAGCACTGTCTAGGCAAGAGCCCAAGGAGGCCACTACTTAAAACCGTAAGCAGGGGAGCAATCACTGAGCTCTAGGAAAAGGGATCACTCCAGGAGAGGGCTCAGCGCAACTGCCAGCAAGACACAGCTAGCCTCAGATAGCTGTATTCAAGTAAGCCCGTCCTGCCATAACAATGGCTGTAATATAACCACCCTCAGATGGCCCCAATCCGTGTCAGTCCCACAGTAGGCTAGCGAAGCACCGTGTGATTGACCAGGAGCTCACAAGACGGAGATCTGGACCATCAGTAAATGATTCGCTAAGAGCGAGCACATAAACATCGTCAGCCCGAGATCAAAGCCTGATGTAAGCTGTGGCCAAAACACTAGAGGGCTGGACACAGCTACCCTCGAATAGCAGTTCCCTCAGATAAGGCTGAAGACAGGACAAAGACTTCAGTGCTTGCTTGAGAGAGCTTGTGCCAAGGGGAACCCAAGCCAGGACAGAACATAGCTGCCCTCAGACCACCATATTCCAGAGCAAAGTAAGCTTGAGCTGGAGCATAACCATTCGCAGACAGCTACACTCTGAGCAGGGACTGCTCACTTAAAACCCTGAAGAGGGGGAGCAGTGTACTCAGCCAAAACTCACTAAGCGGGATTCAGAGGGACCGCCCACTTAAAAATACCCAGACATTGGTCTCACTCCTAAACCCATCTGGCTTAATACGGGAACTTAAAACCCTGAAGAGGGGGAGCAGTGTACTCAGCCAAAACTCACTAAGCGGGATTCAGAGGGACCGCCCACTTAAAAATACCCAGACATTGGTCTCACTCCTAAACCCATCTGGCTTAATACGGGAAGAAACATTCCCCATAACCACTCTAGGTGCTGAAACACCCTGGGTATTTAAATATTTTCACGCCCAGCGAGGCTCTCCACACACAAGAACATGCGTAATAGAGAGGCACGGCCGAGCTGAATATAGCTCCGCCCACGGTCTCGCAGGATCAGGCTGAAACGACACCGTGCTCACACTTCATCGTCATAACAACCCAATAGTATCTGCAACATCTGACAACCCATTTAGAGACGGTATGCGAATCCAGCAGATCAAAGCGATCACCGCGAGCTGGGATGAACTGTGCCGCGGCAATGTTGAACCGGGCTGCGACACACAAACGCTTTGTCCCACATCCCTCGGGAATAGGAACAAACGCAAGCGGAGCCTAGACGCTGTGACTCATCAGTCATCACAATGAGCGCGTAACTCTGAACGCGCGAGACAAACGCGAAAGCAGAAAATGCCCTCAAGTGTTAAAGGGGTCATATGATGCGATTTCAAGTTTTCCTTTCTCTTTGGAGTGTTACAAGCTGATTGTGCATAGATAAGATCCCTGAAGTTGCAAAGACTAAAGTCTCAAAACCAAAGAGATATTCTTTATCAAAGTTAAATTCAATGTGACAAATTATAATGTGACGAACTACAGACACTCCATATTTTCACACATTTAATGGTATTTGATGATTTGTTAAGTGCATTTAATATATTATAATTTCAATAAAGTATTTGCATTGGGTT
>NW_015630545.1:0-221 GCF_001515625.1 Sinocyclocheilus rhinocerous
CTGTTACAATAATGTATAAATGATTTACACATCATTAAAGGGATAGTTCACCCAAAAAATGTTATGTTTATCTGCTTACCCCCAGGGCATCCAAGATGTAGGTGACTTTTCTTCAGTAGAACACAAACGAAGATTTTTAACACAAACCGTTGCAGTCTGTCAGCTTTATAATGGAAGTGAATGGGAATCACGGCTTTGAGAGTAAAAAAAACATACAAGCA
>NW_015630545.1:361-1688 GCF_001515625.1 Sinocyclocheilus rhinocerous
AAAGACACAAAACGATTGGTCTGTGCAAGAAACTGAACAGTATTTATATAATTTTTTACCTCTGATTCACGCAATGTCCGAACTGTTCGAACTGTCCTGAGCGGCGGCACGTCCTGTTGAGCGCGTTCTCAACAGCCGGTGCGTGAGGCGTCTACTTCTTCTTGCTTTACGGCGGATCACAGACTTATAAGTGCATTACCGCCACCTATATCTCAAATGGACCATTGACAACTCTATCTACAATCTCAATTAGGAGTGTCAATTATAAATAGTTGGAGTATCACTATAAATAGTTATACATGATAAAAAGAAGGCTTTAAAAAGATCGGTATCGGCAGATACTGCTTTCTGTGATCGGTGATTGGCTTCAAAAATCCTGATCGGAGCACCCCTACACTTGAATGTTTAAAATTGTAAGACTCAAAAGCACGAGCAAATGATACATTCCGTCATCTGTCTCGAGCGTCTTTCACGTTAAAATATTTGGGGGAATTTCCCGCGTTACAAGCGCGGAAACTGCGGGAATCAGTAGAATTATGCACAATCCCAGCAATCCCACACCGAAATTCAAGCCCTGGATGTATACATTTTTCTCAGGTATTAATGTATCTCTTGTAGAGTTGGTATGGATTTCTGGCTCTGTATACTGTTGTTTGGATTGGCACTAAATGTTGTATTGAGCTCTTTGTCTGTCTGGTTACTAGTATCAAATTATTTCCATGCTGGACGCTCAATGGTTGGCTTATCCATTTGGTTCAATGAACCGGATGGTTCAGTAGGGTTGAGACAGATATAATTGAGGTGGTGTAATTGGAGCATGCTTGAAATATTGATCTGTGAAATGATGTGGAAAATCCCACATACTGCTGCCAAACAACAGACACTGACAGCAACAGTGCTGTGACAGCCGGTCGCTTACTTCATCATTGAATCAGCATAGTATGTATATACTGTGTAAGCTGTGTGTTATAAAATTACAAAAAGGATTATGACTTAGCAGTATATTGAAAATTTACAGAAGTGTTGTTATTGTTAACTATAATTAAAACTATTAAAATAATTTTTGTAATTGAAATAAAGCTGAAATAAAACTTATGTTGGCTTCAACTAAATGATATAAGTTCTAAAATTACTAAAGCTGAAATAAAATAAAGCTAAATAGATATATTCAAAAAAATAAAAGTGAAAAAAAATAAATACAAAACATAACAAAATTACTCAAACCTAGACTAAAATTTAAATGAAAACTGAAAAATTAATAAATAAAAGGTCATTAAAAACATTAATAAATACTAAAATCATATGTAAATAATCAAGTAACCCTGCT
>NW_015630546.1:0-615 GCF_001515625.1 Sinocyclocheilus rhinocerous
CGACAGACGGCACCCCGGTTGGGAAACACTGGTCTAGAGCAGTGGCTCTCAACCTTTTTTTTTTCAGTGGGCCGCACTATGTCCAAGTTCAAGTCTCACGGGCCGCATATTTACATATGACGTCACAAATGCAATCTAACCACATATTAAGGTATCTAAATGATTACAATTAGATTTATTATTATTATTAGAGAGTATAATTCTACTTACCATTAATGGGACACCTGATGTTGTCGGGAGCAGACCAATTTGGTGAAATTAGGCTCAAAAGGAGTAACAGCACAATGAAGTTGCGACTGTAAGTTGCAGTCTGTAAGACGGGCACGGAAGCGCGATTTGACGCGCGACATTGCAGAAACTTGATGCGCGTCATTGCAGAAAATGTGTATTCGCAAATGTATGTCAATCCAAACATGGAAAGCACTTTTGAACTTAATCTGAGGTTTTGTCCAGAAATTCTCAAAGAAGAGGAAAAATTGCATGTTAATATCTTCCTTTTTTATTATTAAGGCAAATATATAATACACAACAAAACAGACTAAACCGCACTCACCTAAGCAGCAGCGACAGTAACAGTTCCCTTTCATGGGAACTTCGAACTGCGTCCTCTAGGGG
>NW_015630547.1:0-347 GCF_001515625.1 Sinocyclocheilus rhinocerous
CACAACCTGAGGAATGCTGGAAACTTCACAGAGAGAGAGAGATGGGAATGTTCTGTGCTCTCTGAGCGTCTTCACTAATGCTTTCACCTTTGCAGGTAAAGAGAGTCTGTAAACGTGACGTCAGCGGAGTCTAATATCAGTACTAATGTAAGTGTAAAGATCTTTGCACACTGAGACTGAAATTATCGTCCGAAATTTTCGCATGTTAAAAAATAAATACGACCTCATGTTGTGTCAATCACGTTTACACAATGCCTCTGAAACTTTCGTCCAAAAAATTCAGACCAGGTTAGATTTTCTGCGTTTTCGCATCCGTAGCAAGCATTTTGATAGGAAAGGATGACAAA
>NW_015630547.1:9273-14108 GCF_001515625.1 Sinocyclocheilus rhinocerous
AAGTGCCATTGTTTAAAAAAATGCTTTATTGACTGACGTTTCATAGACCTTCAGTTGTTATGCTTTCAAATTCCATGCCATTTGTAATTTCACAGTATTTTCACCTCCTAAATTACTACCCTTGTAAAGTCACAATTCTATAATGGTAAAATTTACTCAGGCCGATGACATAAAAAATTTTTTTAGAATAACTGTACATAAATGGGTTAAGCAAAACAAAAGTGATTATTTCTGAGAACTTTTAACTGCAGGCAGATATAGGCCTACATTATTGTACAGTACAAATATTTGGATCGTCCCTTATTCTGTCCCTTATTTTCTTAAAGAATAAACACTTATTTTCTACAAGAATAAACACTATTTTCTTAAAGAATAAAAGATAAAGAATCACAATTAGCCCTTATTTTCCATTTCTGAAGTTAATTGGCAACCTTAATGATGATGTAATTATCTTTTGACTCCCCTGACAGCGGCACCTTGCTCAAAAAAAAAACAAAAACAAAAACCTCAGTTGTAGGAGATATGCGAGCGAATAATAGATTAAAAAAGAAAAAGAAAAAAGTGGGCCGGTCTAAGGCACGAAACTCCAGGGCTGAAAATGAGTCCCACTCCGGCTCTGCTTCTCCGGGAAAGTCAGACCTCGCGTTCGCGGGACAGCACTGGAGAAATCTTCCAACTGAACCATAGCTAAGGTTTATCCAAAAAAGTCGCTAGGTTTGTCAGTATGAATATTCTATGGAAAAAAGCCGCTAAAAGGGTCTGAAAGTTGCTAAATCTAGTGCTAAAGTCGCGCTCGTGTGTGTGAGACGCGGGAGCTGATGGCAGGGGCCGGTGGATATTTGTGGCGGTCAGTGTGGATATTGTGGATTAGTTCTCCTGTGTCATCACGTTCTATTAGTTAGGAACTTTCACGCTTAGTAACACATACAGCTGTTCCCTCACCACAGTGCAACAGTGAAAAGGGACCCCTTTCAAACAGTGTCGCGTTCCGCACGTTGTTTAAGCGACATACTGCGGAATTTTAAAAATTCATATCATAACAAAAATAAACACCGGTATTCGGTATGAACCGGTATACCGCCCAGCACTAGAAATAAGCATAATTTCTTGTCAGATGCTAATGGAAGTAAGCAAAGCTTGCATCAGTATATTTATCTACGTTTGTAGTGCACATTTGTGAGATACTCCAACACACACACACACACACAGGAAGGAGGATGAGATCAGGTGATCTGTATGATGATAACTCATCATGTGTGTGTGATTGAGTGTATTGTAGAGGCTGGACCTGTGTCGGTTGCGCTCCTCTCTCTCGATGCGCTGCAGTCGCTCCTCTCGCTCCAGCCGTCGTCTCTCTCTCTCCGCCGCCAGAGATTCCTGATGCTGCCGGTACGAGGACGACAGCAGGCCGCCCAGAGCAGGCCTAAAACACCATCATTACTATCAACACTCTGCATTCTCTATTTCTATTAAGCTAATATTTCAATAATTTAACAACATATGTATATCGAATGTTCACGCTCACATGACATTCAACACGTAAAAATTACTTCATATTATTTAAGTATGTTTTATTTCGATTGTTTTTGTCAAAATTGATTTAATTTCACATTTTATGATTTAATTATTTACTTTTCATCAACCTAGCCCCGCCCCTGCGTTTATTGCATTAAATATTTTTAACGCATTAAACTGAAAAAAATTAATCGCCTGCGTTGAGCTAATTTTGACACACACACACACATAAATGTATGTATATTAAATTATAATTCTACTGATAATATATTAATGTTATACAATAAATTATAATATATAAGTAAATAATACTGGTAATATAATAATAATAATAATAGTCTGTAAATAATACAAGATATAATATAATATAATATAATATTGACACAGTTGTTGAACTAAACTGAATAAACACTAGAGGTGAAGAGGTGCTTACAGCTGAAACTGAATTAGTTTCATAACTGATGAACATTGACACTATTCCTGTTTATTAATGTGAAGCTGCTGAGAATCGATCTGTATTGTATACACTGCTGTATAGAAGTGAATGTGAATAGACAGAAGAAGAGTAGCACTGAGCTCACCGGTCATTGTGTTGTTTGGCTGCTGTGGATGAAGAACTTACAGCAGAGAACGACCTGAGAGAAACCACAGACAGAAAGACAGAGTGAGTGCTAATGAAGACTCGATTCAGAAACCATCATCAGACGCCGGGA
The DNA here is from genome assembly GCF_001515625.1 of Sinocyclocheilus rhinocerous. Classification (NCBI taxonomy): domain Eukaryota; kingdom Metazoa; phylum Chordata; class Actinopteri; order Cypriniformes; family Cyprinidae; genus Sinocyclocheilus; species Sinocyclocheilus rhinocerous. The sequence continues at coordinate 11,502 of NW_015630547.1, forward strand.
GCTTCAGGAGCGATGTGTGACGCCGTTCAACATCAAGCATAACGTGACGCATTCACACAGGGAACAGAAGCAGTGCTGATCATCAGCGGATCAGCAGATCCGCTGGAGACACACGTGAGCAGGTGCATCATGGGATACGAGGCGTCTACCTGCTGCTCTTCTGATCCTGCTGCTCCTGCAGATCGTAGGAGAACAGGAAGAAGGGCGAGTGGGGCAGGTACGGCATGTGGGCGGAGCCTCGCAGCGGAGGGCTGATCTCATTGGACGGCGGGACGCTGACAGACGACCGGCGCTGTGCCAACAGATTGGCCAGGAGCGACGGCTGGGTGGAGTCAGGAGGGGGTGGGGTCTCTGGGGCCTTCCTCGGCTCCGCCTCCTCCTCCTCAGGTGTGAGTTTGCTGCTGTGCTCTGATCTGCTAAAGAACGGCATCATGGGTAAAATAAAACAGGGACTTGTGTTTGTTTTATTGTATGTTCCTGGAGACAGCGTTAAAACCAACCTGCCACCACAAACACACGTGTGTTGTCCTGCTAACTAATCAGCTACATAATATTGATTATGCATAATATAATAACACAATAAATAATACTTAATACTGATAATATATGAAATAATAATATGCGAGTATGTAGAAAACACATCAAATAATAATATATAACAATATATATGCAAATGATACATAATACTGATTATATATATAATAATATATTAAATAATAATATATGAAAATAATACATAACAACACATGTAAATAAATATATGTAAATTATATATAATCTGATAATATATTAAATAATAATATAACAAAAGTACGTAATTAAAATGTTTAAAAAACATTATTATATGTAAATACATATATGTAAACAATACATTATATTGATGACATAATATACTGTAAATATATTTAAATAACACATAATCTGATAATATACTGAATAATAATGTAATATAATATAGATTATATAATATAATGTATTATATAGAAGTATGTAAATAATAAATAACATAATTTATAAAATAATATATATAAATACAAATAAAATAATAATACATAAAATAATGGAAATATGTATAATATATGTAAATAAATGTATGTGAACTATTAATAGTACTGTTAACAAAAAATAACAATATAGTATGATATATAATAATATAGATGTAAAATGTAAATAATACATTGAATAATCATATATAACATATATGTGAATAAATATATGTCCATAATAGAATAGAATAGAATAGAATGGAATGGAACAGAACAGAATGTAATAGAATATAATAGAATGGAATGGGATAGAATAGAATAGAATGGAACGGAACAGAATAGAATGGAATAGATAGAATAGAATAGAATAGTATAGCATAGAATAGAATAGAACAGAATGTAATAGAATATAATAGAATAGAATGGAACAGAACAGAATGTAATAGAATATAATAGAATGGAATGGGATAGAATAGAATGGAACGGAACGGAACAGAATAGAATGGAATAGATAGAATAGAATAGAATAGTATAGCATAGAATAGAATAGAACACAGAACAGAATAGAACAGAACAATAGAATAGAACAGAACAGAATAGAACTATAGAATAGCACAGAGGAATGGGATAGAATAGAATAGAACAGAATAGAACAGAATAGATAGAATAGAATAGTATAGCATAGAATAGAATAGAACGGAATGGAATAGAACAGAATAGAATAGAATAGAAATTGATCAGCTTGTTAGCACAAACTAACTGAAACACAAAGTTAGAGAAAGTGAATTTGAGCAGTTATAGTTTTGGTAATATGAGGTGATATATAATTTAAAAGACATAAATTGCAAATGCTAAGTATATATCAGTGATGTAGGATTTGTAATTAGTCGTTTAGGGCTCCTAAAGAGGGGAAGTTTAATGGTGTGGTAAGAATTTGTCTTGACAACAACGTTTATCGTTTGGTGTTCAGCAGTGAGTGACACATTTATCATAAAAAGATCCTCTAACTCTTCCTCAGCAGAGGTCACAGGTCAAACTGTGAATCTGACGGAGCACAAGACGTCTGTGACTGTGACTCAAGAACCAGCACACGTGGAAACATCCCGCTCTCTGCACTAAAATACCTGACCATACTGAGATTAGAAGGGTTCATTTCCCCCTCATCATCATCATCATCATCTGAAGCCGACTCAGTGACAGGAGTTTCCTCCTCATCCTCTTCTCTGCAGAGAAACCACAAACACCAGCCATGCAAAACACAGCAGCACAGAAACCACAGAGAGAGCGGCAGTGAACAGGCAGAACAAAACCAGTGTGACCATCATCATCATCAGTCGGTCAGTCCATCATGAGAGCAGCTCGTGAGCAAACACACACGTGAATGAGTGACTGATACAGTCTGATAAATATTCATAGCTGAACTGTGGAGGGTGTTTGAGATTTAAACAGCTCATTTACATCATACACCAAAATTTTATTAAAGACAAAAAAACATTAAGGAAAGTTTGAATTTTCTATCCATTATATAGAGTGAACGTGACTGCTATGTTATTAACTAAAATGAAAACAGTTAAAGCATTTATGTTACTTGAAACAAAATAAATGTAAACTGAAATAAAAT
>NW_015630547.1:18441-37353 GCF_001515625.1 Sinocyclocheilus rhinocerous
TATGTGTGCGTATTTGTATATACATAATAAATATACACAGAACACACACATATATTATGTAAACAAAAACTTTTATTTTGGATGTGATTAATCGTTTGACAACACTAGTAAATACCGAAGCAAATTTTCATTTAGTTTAAGTTGAAGTATTAAAATGACTAAAGCTGACAATAACTAAATGAAAACGAAAACAAAAAACTAAAACATTTTTAAAAAACTACTAAAAATGACTAAAACTTTTACTAAAATTAATCTGAAAATGGAAAAATAAATCTAAAATGGAAATAAACTAAAATTGAAATGAAAAGTAATAAAAACTAAATAGACATTAAAAAACCTAATCAAATAAAAAATAAAAAAATAAAATGAAGTAAATTTAAAATGAAAACAGAAAATAAAATTAAAACGGAAATAAATTATAAACTAAAACTGAAATAAAAAAATAATAAAGACTACACATTAAAAAAATAAAAAACAACAACATTTAACTAAAATTAAAACAAAAAATATAAAATATTTTAATATTTAAATTAAAACTGAAATAAAAAAAAAACTAAATGGACATTACTTTAAAATTAAAATGAAATCAGAAAATATAAAAACTAGTGGTCGACCGATATTGGTTTATTGACAGCCGATGCCGATATCTTGATGGCCGATATCAAGCCGATATAATTGTATTTATTTTAATTAATATTTAAGAAATTTTAAATCATTTGAAAATGGATTAAAAAATAAATGTGTAAAATAAACATACTTATACTTTAGATGACAAAGTATTTCTCATCAATAAATATTTAATAAAAATATAATTAAAAAGGAAGTAAACACTGTAACCAACAGAGCACTCGGTATTCTGGGAAGTTTGTGTGCATTGGGAATCATATTTTTTCAAATAAAGCCAAGGTAAGGTCCTTTGTTTAACCGTTCTATCTGATTATTAGACAGACTTCTATATAATAAAAGTCCCGCCTTGAACGCATCGGCCAAACAGGAAAAACTTATCGCCCGATGCTGATATTTGAAAAATGCCAAATATCGGCCGATATATCGGTCGACCACTAATAAAAACATTAATTACATCAAAATATGAAAAACTGTACTAGTGCCAATGATACTAAAAACACCAGTGATCTGAGTTCAGCTGAAAGAGTCACACATCAGTGCATGTGTGTGATGCCGGTGATCAGGTTTGTTTAGTTAGTGATGATAAAATCACAGCAGAACACGAGTGAGCTGAGATACTGAACTACACAGATGCCTCTAATAACTCATCTCACCTCGTCACAACCAGCATCAGCGAGATACACGGAGAGCACACATACCAACAATAAATAATGCTGCTAATATAATACTGATCAAATAAAATGATAAGAAATAATAACATATGAAGAGTTCATTTGCAAAAACCGATAAACGCCACTTTAAAAAAAAAAAAAGAGCTGATTGCCGTGCATTATTCTCCACATATAGTGCGATCTGTACCCTAAACACGTTTTGTCAAAAAAGCCGGTTTTGTCCACTTTCAAGGCATCGCGAGTTTACGTTTTACTGCAGAAGCCGACAAGCGCGCGCTTTGCTTTTGAACAGAAGCCGATAAGTCCATTTTAGCGAATCAGCGCGCTGTATTCAGGCTTAATCAAAACAACCCAACTGCAGTTTGATTGATATTACTTGGAATGCGCAATAAAAAAAAACTGATTTCTGAAAAAAAATCGAGTTATCGGTTTTTGCAAATGAACTTTTCATATATTAATTTTACTACTTATACTTTTTTTTTAGTTAGTTGCCAAAGCAACACTTGTAGTTTCGTTCTTCATGCTGTGATCTGGTATTAGGGTTTATACATTTGGGTTTGCTCGTGTCAGAAGATGCGCATGTATATTTACCTGTTTCTTATGCAGAAGGAAGTACTCAGAGTGGTAGATGTGGTCGTTGATCGGATCCTCCACCCATAACCACCAGGGCTCTCCCACTGAGCCATGGACCTGAGCAGGACCAGATGTGAGGTGTCATAAAAGTGGTACAATGAGAATACAAAAAACAACATGCATTTTTTTCAAACAGATGTCCATTTATAAGTTAAAAACCTTCATGAAAGTGAAAACTACTGTTTCCATGGAAACCACATGACCAAACTTACATTACGGACACCAAACCACACATGAATGATACATTTAACATTCCTATTGCATGAGAAACAGCAAAACTTTATAAAAGTCTGATACAAAATTAAAAATGGTGTCACAGGATCTTGACATTCAGAAATCTTAATGAGAGCACACAAACTCTTGCTAATCACATTCACTGCTTTATAGAGAGTGAAATCTGTTATATTGGATGGCTTGTATTTAGCTCTAAAGTGAGTGAAATCTTTATAGCCTGTTGAGTTGTAGCCTGTTTTACATTAAAGCGAGTGATATACGTATTGTCAGGCAGCTCGTATTTTTCATTAAAGCATCTGAATGACCATGGTGTGAGTAAATCATCGTTGAGCTGTTTGATCTGAATCTGAATCTAAGCTGAATCACAGCTTTATTCACATTAGAGATCTGAATCGAAGCCTGCTGGTGAACAGCATTTTTAACACATTTTATTGAAAACATTTAAGAAATAAAACATGATTCCAACAACATAAATCTAATCAAGAGTAAAGCTGAACTGAACCTAGCTAACTGAAAAAAAAATGAATACATAAAATTATACAATTTTAAATAATAGGTTTGTGAGTTTGTCATGGAAAGAGAGAAAGTGATGGGGCAAGCGAACTGATGCTGCTTCAACAACAACAACAATAAAACCAAAAATGTTTGGCACCCACTTTATATTAAGCATCCTTAACTATGTACTTTTATTTAAATTAATCATTTAATACAATGCACTTATTGTTTCCATTTTTCACAATAAGTTTTCAGCATCATTACTCCAGTCTTCAGTGTCACATGATCCTTCAGAAATCATTCTAATATTCTGATTTGCTGCTCAACAAACATTATTGTTATTATCAATGTTGAAAACAGCATTTTATTTATAAATTTTTTTTAAACCATTTTTTCCCCCCAGGATTTTTGATGAATACATATTTCTTTAGTATAGAATTTATTTGAATTTTTTTTGTAACAAAAATGTGTCATCAATTTAATGTTTGTTGAATACAAGTATTCATTCATTTACTCAAAAAAAAAAAAAAAAAAAAAAAAGGTTTGTAATGTACTGTATGTATTATGTATTATATTTATATACAAGACTTACTGAGTGGATTAATGTAATGTTTCTTAATGACGCATTCATGTGGCAGAGTGCAGGTCATGCTCAGAGCATGTTGGCGGGTGATTAGTGTTGGCTGATGGTCATCCAGCTGTTGGGTGTCACGCTGGACGAGTTATGGTCACACAGGAGTACCAGGCACAGAGCGGCCCATCTGTGGCCCATCACAGCACTGGCCCTCAAGAGAACAATAGCAACAGATCTGGGCCTATTCAAGCCTTTGTGTTCTTAAACGCAGGGGAGGAGATGGACAAATCAATGACTCCTTCAGCTCCTCCTGCCTAACCTACTGTGAGCATGTGTGTGTGTGTGGAGGATATGTGGAATTGTGCATAATGTGTACAAATATATGCATTTATGCACGTATATATGTATATAAAATACATATGGATATAAAACCAAATATAATGTTTATTAAAACCAAACTTGAAATTAATATTCAGCTATTAAAATAATTTTTGGCTCGTCTGTGGACAAACGTGCACTACAGTTTGGGATCTGCTGGTCTATGGTATATAATAATCCAGATATTCCAAAGACTAACAGCAGCATGTAAAGTCCTGGCTATGGTTGCCATGGTTACCTGGTCATTCCACCTGAAGTCTGGGGTGATGCTGAGGCGAACGCGCAGGACAGTGCGTGTGATTGGCTGAATGCTGGACTCCATCAGGATGGCGGGTATCTGATGAACACACTGCTTCACCTTCAGGCCGATGTTCACGTGATGCAACATGTGACCTATACACACACACACACACACACACAATGAATATTTGTCCTTAAACTCCTGATGAAGTCTAAAACTGACAAATCCACATCATTTTCTTATGTCAGACTGACCGATCTCATCTTTGCCCATGTCTTTGAGTTTGTCCACCGTGAGATTCCTCTCCTCCATTCTGGACAGCACCGAAGGGGGCAGAGCGCTGAACTGCCGCAGCGGGTGGGCCCAGCCCCACAGACGCTTGTCAATCACTTTACACAGGTTCAGCAGGCGGTAGGTCATGGCCGGCCAGCGCTTCCTCAGAGCGATCTCAAACAGAGCCCGCACGATACGAGCAGCATTCTGCACAAAAACGACAAAGAGACTCTCAATCACACAATCAAGTCAATCAAGCGGATCACCGGCCGATTTTATCTCTTATGCCATCATTTTGACTTATTGCATAATAATGGCTTTGCATCTTACTTATATGATTTATGTATCTCGCCTTATGTATTGTAAATTGTTTTTCCAATTTGGACTTTGTCATAAGGAGTTCTCATAAATTTCAAGTTTTAGTGTTATAATTTTGAATTTTATCTCATAATAACTACTTAGTATTTTAGTATGACTTACGTATCACAACTTTTTATGTAGTTATTTTGGCTTTTTAATCTCATAACTTTGATGGAGCATTTCATAATTTTGCCTTTCAACCTTTATATGTCATAATTATTACTTTTTATATCAACTACTACTTTATGGCCCGGCTTCACAGACGGGGCTTAGAGTAAACCAGGATTAGATCAAAGTTCAATTAGGACATTTAAGCAATTTTTATGAAAGTGCTTAGAAAAAAAACATTACTGGTGTGCATCTTCAGACAAAACAAAGGCACTGATATATTTTAAGATCAGTCAGTGCAAGTTTCTTTCAGTTGAAACAGGTCAGACTTGCATTTTAGTCTAGGACTAGGCTTAAGCCTTGTCTATGAAACCGGGGGTATATGTCATAAAGCCTTAACATGTCATGATTGAATCTTAACGTTTTATGACTTGCTTTCTCATAATCCTCAGAGCGATCTCAAACAGAGCCCGCACGATACGAGCAGCATTCTGCACAAAAACGACAAAGAGACTCTCAATCACACAATCAAGTCAATCAAGCGGATCACCGGCCGATGTGACAGCAGTATAGGACTGAATAAAAGCCACGTACACACTGTAGATAAATATGGCTGCCATAAATCATGTACTTGAACCAAACAGTTGTTATTATACTGTTATTAAACTGTTATAAACTGAACAGTTTTTTTAATAACCAGTCGGTTTTAAATAGTTGACACTGTCATTATAAATACAGAAGCTGAAATACAGTAACTGAAAACATATCAGAGATGGAGAAAATACATGTGTATTGCCCAGGTGTGATGCAAGAATAACATAAAAGTCGAAATGACGATATACTAATTATGAAATGTCAAAATCATGACATCCAAGTCAATTTCAAGTTTTTAAGTCACAATTTTAATCTCATAACAATGACTCAGTATATGACTTATGTATGTAGACATAAATTGTCTGTCAACTTTGACTTTTTCTCATAATTACGATTTCTCAAAATTTTGGCTTATGTCGTTATTATAACTTTTGATCTCTTATGCCATCATTTTGACTTATTGCATAATAATGGCTTTGCATCTTACTTATATGATTTATGTATCTCGCCTTAAGTATTGTAAATTGTTTTTCCAATTTGGACTTTGTCATAAGGAGTTCTCATAAATTTCAAGTTTTAGTGTTATAATTTTGAATTTTATCTCATAATAACTACTTAGTATTTTAGTATGACTTACGTATCACAACTTTGTATGTAGTTATTTTGGCTTTTTAATCTCATAACTTTGATGGAGCATTTCATAATTTTGCCTTTCAACCTTTATATGTCATAATTATTACTTTTTATATCAACTACTACTTTATGGCCCGGCTTCACAGACGGGGCTTAGAGTAAACCAGGATTAGATCAAAGTTCAATTAGGACATTTAAGCAATTTTTATGAAAGTGCTTAGAAAAAAAACATTACTGGTGTGCATCTTCAGACAAAACAAAGGCACTGATATATTTTAAGATCAGTCAGTGCAAGTTTCTTTCAGTTGAAACAGCTCAGACTTGCATTTTAGTCTAGGACTAGGCTTAAGCCTTGTCTATGAAACCGGGGGTATATGTCATAAAGCCTTAACATGTCATGATTGAATCTTAACGTTTTATGACTTGCTTTCTCATAATCTCATAACTTCTAATGTCATAATTAGGATTTACCAAAACATTTTTTCCCCTAATGTGGCAGAAATGTGCTTCCATGCCAACCAGATATGGTCTAGCGATAATCCAGAGAGGTTCAGAAAACTCTGCTGTTTATAGAAAACAACTTGTGTTTTTGTTTTATTGGTTTGCATGTAATTCATTAAAATTGATTTTTATAATGAGATCGTTTTAAGAGCATTATGTATACACGCAAACACATGCATTGTCGAAATACCTTATTCACAGGCATATTAGTCACATAATTATGATTAATTTATTGCACAACTGAAAAAAAAAAGTCTGTTAATAAGAGGTTACTGAAATAAAGTGAGAGGTATTCAGCTGGTTGTGTAACTGAATAAGAGCTACTTGGGGGTGGGCAACCTTATGAAGTATAAAATAGCTTGTCTAATGCGAGAGCGTCATTTTAAACAGATTTATCAAGTACTGTTCTCTTTTTTGGGGAACAGCTTTTTAAAGGACACCTTTAAATTTGGTTCATTATCTAGAACACATTTTATAGAATGACTAATGTCCATTTGCTTTGACTGCTGTGGGTATAAATCAGAGCCAAGCGGCTGTATGTTTGATGGTGGAGTGTGAGTTATGTTCAGATGGCTTTGGGAATCTAACATTACTTTGATCTATAAAGTGCAGGCTCACTCATAGATCTGACTGCTATGATGGACTGATCTAGTCACTGATTGATTGAGCAGAAATGGTCGACTGTTAGCGAAGCTGGAGGACAAACACCTGTTGACCCAGATGCTGCTGTTTAACAGGCCTCAAGAGCAACCGAACTCTTTCGAATGGATGAGTACCTGCAGAACAGTCCCCATGATCCAATTCACAAGACTTCAGTGAAAGCACAGCACACTACATGCACGGCTTTGAACTTCAGATGAGCTTTGTGGACTGACCGTCTGCTGGGATGCATGTGAATCTTTAGGGTTGTGCGGTCAGAGATTCAGAAAACTAATTATTTTTAATTTGAACGATTTGTCCCAATGATTTGATTACTTAAGTGTTTTGGGTCACACTTTAGTTTGGGGACCAATTCTCACTATTAACTAACTACGACTGAGTAAACTCCTAATTTACTGCTTATTAATAGTTAGTAAGGTAGTTGTTAAGTTTAGGTATGGGGTAGGGTTAAGCGATCTAAAATATGATCATGCAGAATAAGGCATTAAAATGTGCTTCATAAGTGCTAATAAACAGACAATATACTGGTAATATGCATGCTAATAAGCAACTAGTTAATAGTGAGAATTAGTCCCTAAACTAAAGTGTTACCGTGTTTTGTTAGATTGTTTTTGTAATGATGAAAATTCATTTTTAGGTGTGTTTAGTGTAAATTTATGTTGTTCTATGAATTTTGTCAGACAAAGTCCAGTCATTTCAATAGCAATCCATGTGATCGGGGATTTTGGTTTGAAAGTGACTTCTGTGTGAGCTGTGCTCCTTACATCGCTACACTATTGACAACAGACAACGAATCTCCAAAATTTTGATAATGTGACTGTGTAAATATAACTGATTTCTCAAAATTGTTGGTTACAGATGAATACAAATTTAAAGGTGCAAATCTATCTATCTATCTATCTATCTATCTATCATCATAAAATAATCTCTGCAATCACATGCTGTCAATTTCACCAATGAAAGCTCAAAGCCACTTTGATCTACAGCTGAATGATGAGAAGAGTCTTCCTCTCTGAACAGATGCAAAAACCATTGAAAGAATCATTGTGTGCGTACATCTAAACATATACATCTAAAATCCCTGACGGGTGACGGAGAGAGATCTCTCAGACCTGAGCATCACAGAGGGTCTGGATTTAAACTCAACATATGTTTGACACGGAAATGACTCCCACTGCCGGATCCCAGCTGCACATCTGAAATCAGCCGAATTAGGAGCAAAGAGGGAATTTCTCTGCCCTATTTCCACTATCTGACCACATGGAAGCTGTTATAATGGAATCGCAGATATCAGGGATACAGTAGATGGCTTCCACAGAGAATCTGAAGAGATGGTGGGGAAGAGGATAAACATTACCATATAGTTCACTCAAAGATGTGGTCAGAATTACTCTGAATGAGCAAAGTATGTTGTTGTTTTCTTTCTTTCTTTCTTCCTTTTTTCTTATTTCCGAGGACACAAAGAAGATCTTGGTTCAAAATGTCTAAGATGGTTCTTTTCTATACAACAAAAATGTATTTAGTCATTAATTTTGTTTCATGGAAGCAAGTTGAATTTGGAATAACATTGTTGATTATTTTTTTGAAGGCCGATGCCAGTATCTAGCAGGGTGGCCGATCTTATAAATCAGGGCTATTTAATTGGCGGCCCGCCATTCATCTTCATCCGGCCCGAGGGGAGAGTACGCGCAGGTCGCACATTACACCTTGAATTGTTTTTGCACTAATTAGTTTGTCCACAAGGTGGCAACACTGGCCTGGGCCGTTGTTTCACAACCGCAAAATAAAAGGATGAGAGACGTAACAACAACAATCGCAAATTAACATCATTGAATGGCAGCGTTGACGAGCGCTTGTGTAAGGGGGTTATGACATATCCACAACTCTAGTTTAAAGGAGTATAAAGGAGTATAATCTCGACTATTTCTGCGCATGTCGAGAAATAGCGCAGACACTGGACGAAGATGATTATCGAATGAAGTCTGAAAGACTGTGCGTTCGGCTGTATTCTGAGCCGCTTCAGACAGCGCGCCAGTAGACAAAAACAGAATTATGTCAAAATGCTGGGTTTTGGCGAGTGACCTCGTAAACACGGTCTTAAATGAGTTATAAAGTCCTAAATGACCGTAAAGAGTTGGGAGAAAATCGGATGTGTGTCAGATACGCGTCATGTGCATCAGATTTTAAAGTGACAGCGCTGCTTTTAAAGTGAAATCTGATGTAGTTTGTGTCATTGATGTAAATCAAAACAAAAGAACAAAAGAAAAAGAGAAATCACTCACTGCTCTGCTCGCTGAGTAACTTTTGTAGCTTGAATAAAGATTAAGCTGTATAGTTTATGCATATACAACTTATAGTTTATGTGAAGATTGTTTTAAAATCACTTAATATTTCAGAGCCTATTAAATGTACATATCCACAACTCTTGTCCGTCATAACTTCTGTCGAGAAATAGCGCAGACACTGGACGGAGATGATTATCGAATGCAGTCTGAAAGACTGTGTGTTCGGCTGTATTCTGAGCCGCTTCAGACAGCGCGCCAGTAGAGCTTCCACGGACAAAAACAGAATTATGTCAAAATGCTGGGTTTTGGCGAGTGACCTCGTAAACACGGTCTTAAATGAGTTATAAAGTCCTAAATGACCGTAAAGAGTTGGGAGAAATCGGATGTGTGTCAAGATACGCATCACGTGCATCAGATTTTAAAGTGACAGCGCTGCTTTTTAAAGTGAAATCTGATGAAGTCTCATTGATGTAAATCACAGAACAGAAGAAAAGAAATCACTCGACTGCTCTAGTCGCTGATTAAGTTTTGTAGCTTGAATAAAGATTCATTTATGCATATACAACTTCTGGTTTATGTGAAGATTGTTTCAAGTTCACTTAAATTAAAAGTTAAAAATTATATTTTTCAGAACCTACTAAATGTTAAAAATAATGGCTTTCAATTATACTGTAACGGTTGAATTGCTATAATTAATGGCTAAAATTGAGGGGAAAATGCATTTAATAGAGACATCAGTAGCAGTATTGCATTGTTATCAAAAATACTGGCCATTGTTAATAATAGGCTACTTAGTAAAAAGATGCCATTAAACACATATTTAAAATAAACCATCTTTATATTGTTTCTACATTAATTTGGAGGTTCAATGTGAAATTATGACAATATAAATATATTAATATGCAGTTAATTACAATTAATTATAGAAAAATGTGTGAATAATTCGTTTTTTTTTATTATTCTAATCGATTCACAGACAGCACTAATGTTAACCTTTTATATATGTTGGTGATGATAATATTATATATTTTACTGCTGAATATGCATTTAAATTTAATTTCTAATTTTATAGGCCCCTCAGAAAGAGATCGGGAGAGCCACCCACCCCCTTGGCCACCTTCAAAATTTCAGTTCAATAATCCGGCCCTCAAATAAAACTAATTGAATAGCCCTGTTATAAATGATCACACTACTTAATTTAAAGCTAGAAAAATCGCATGCAAAAGAATTGCTGAAATTAAATTTATTTTAAATAATATTTACTAAAATAAATATTTTTTATATATATAAAAAAATAAAAAAATAAAATTAAAACGTGCACTCAGAAATCTGTCTTGTTTGTGCACATTGGAAATCATATATATATTTATAAGTTAGTGCTAATCTTACATTCATGACATGAAGTTGTGTATAATAATGCATTAGTCTGAACTTTCAAACAGAGACAGTAAACTAATGAAGACGGGGAATGGAAGCTCTGTGCGCTCAGGTGCTGGCATTCTCACTGCTGTCAAAATAAAAGTCCTGCTTCCGACATATCAGCCAAACAGGTCAAATAAAATAAAAATAATAATAATATTGGCTAATGCCAATAATTAAAAACACTAGACCTGAGGGGAAAAAAAAGTGATGTCATATTTTACATACTAAGATGGAATGTTTCTTTAAAATACAAAATTTTATTGAATTAATAGATTTTTTAAAATGTTTAAAGTGAAGAAACACGATGGGATTATTTCAGACACAATATAAACTTCCTCTACCATGTACAGTTACATATGATTTGTGTAGTTTAATTGCTATATTTCGATTCGACTGATTTAGCAATGTGCAATCCACTTTTAAGAAGCATAAAATAAAGACAATGTGCATTGATCTCTTTCTGTGTTTGTGTCTCACCTGCGCTACATAAGACAGGTCAGATATGAGGGAGAAGCTGTCCACCTCCCCGCGGCCGATGTGCGTCTGGAGAAGGATGTTTATCTTGCCGTAGCCGTTCTCCACTCCTCCGGTCGCCGGCAGCTCGCAGAAATTACACAACAGCTTCTCCAGTTCCTCCAGCTCCTCGTCCCGAACCTGCGTGTGGTACACAAAAGCCCATCAACACACTAGTATTCAATTTGTTTTCCATGACTTTAACTAAATAAGGATGAGACGACACCAACATCATTAAACAGAAACGGTGACTATATCAACATGCTATATCGTAAAAAGAAAAAAAGACAAGACGAAAATGTAGTTTAAAAAATACATACTCTCTACATGTAAAATCTCTATTTTCTCAAAAATATTCATAAAAAGAAAAAAAGAGAGAAAAATATAGAACTTCATATATGTTTTCATGCCTGGCATTGCAAGATATCAAGAGTTTAAGTCTCCCTAACAAAGCTTTTCTCTTAAAAGGACACATTTTCTAAGACTACACTAAAAAAAACAACTACTAGACTACTAAAAAAAAACAACATTAACACTATAACACACCTCTAAAATACACACTTTATTTACCCGTCACTAAAAATGAACCTATGGTCATCTGTCGTCTCACCTTGACCTGCTCAAATTCTTCAGCTTTTGATACAATGCTCAGGATATCTGCTTCAGTCTTCTGCGCATTGAAAAGCTCATTGAATGTCTGTAGATTGTAAAGAACCAATGTTAAAACACATTAAGCCTAGCAGTGAGAATCTTATCGGTTTTCGATTCGAATGTTAAAGTGTAAATTATTCCTATGATTTCAAAGATTTTCGCTAAGTTTTCTTTGAGACCTAAATACTGCACGCAGCCAATGAATTGCAATCTACAAAACTATACAGTATTGTATGTAGCATCTCTCACCTCAATGGTGTTGTACTTTATGTAGAAGTGACTGGCTGTCCTGCCAAGGTCTGTGGATGCAAAATAACCAGTTCTCTCGTCAAAACGGATCATCCGTGCCTTATCCAGCTTCCTGCCGGACTCCACGACTAACTCCTTCCTGTAGAGCTCCAACTGCGGATCCATCTAAATAACAGCACAACATTAACTATTATCAAAATGCTTCACAATTAATCATTTGTCATAATAAAGTATATCAAGAAAGGAATTTACAATCAAAATATGAATAGAAACTGAAAAGCATCGGAATAGTGACAGTCTGGCGACACTGCTGTGAGATTTGATTATTGAGAATATTAACAACAGATAATGAGAGCACGAGCACCTGATAGGCCTTGTGACTGATCCCGTAAGCGAGTGGATTGGCTCTCATTCGCACGTACAGGTACGTGTAACTCAGCCACCGGACGGCTTCATCGACATTAGTGACCGTCCCTAGAGCGATCTGCACAAAACAAGCAGGCATTATATATCACAGCACTCACATTAAACCAAATCCAAGTGTTTTCTAGAGGTGGGGTTTATGTTTGATATTGCTATTCATGTAATTGAGATCTTGGACGCTATATGATAACTGATATGACATGCATAAACACAGAAATCCATGTTGAAAGAATTTTAATCTAGCCTTCAGCTGATGTCTAATGTCACTGCGCCATCTATTGGACAAAGTGATCATGAGTTTCTATTGAAAAGGCCTTGTAGATGCTGCCATCATGTGGCGGAGTGAAGAACAGCCCATTTCATTAATGAGTTCATTAAGTTATTTTTTGATGAGTTTATTAAGCTCATTTAAGTTTATTAATGCAAAGATCAAATCTAGCAGTCATTTTTTTAACAAAAATAAAATTAAAGTTTGCCAACAAACAAAAACTAAAGTGAAACTACGTTTAATACAAAGAGAAACAGCCTAACTGTAAGTTAAGTGTTAGAACAATTTGTGGTTCTACTGTAACTGATGAAAAACAAGTGAAAACAATTAGTACATTTGTTTGACAAAATGAGCTTTTGTCATTTTTATTAGTTTTAATGGATTTTTTATTAGGTAATATTTGTGCTTCGACATAAATATATTTATCTAACGACAATTCAAATTTTTATTTAGTTTAAGTTTTGCATCTAATATTTGCATTGTATTTTATTTCAGCTTTATTGTTTATTATATATTTTATTTTTATGTTTCTGTTTTTCTGTTTTCACTTCAATTTTGGTTAAAGTTTTAATAATTGTGTTATGCTTTTGTCATTTTTATTAGTTTTAGTGGGTTTTTTATTAGGTAATATTTGTGCTTCAACTAAAATGTATTTATTTACCATGACAACAATTCAAATTTTCATTTAGTTTAAGTTTTGCATCTACTATTTGCATTGTATTTTATTTCAGCTTTATTGTCTATTATAGATTTTATTTTTATAGTTTCTGTTTTTCTGTTTTCGCTTCAATTTTGGTTAAAGTTTTAATAATTGTGTTATGCTTTTGCCATTTTTATTTGTTTTAATATGTTTATATAGCACTTTTAAGTTTTATTTAACAGTTCTAGTTTATTTCGTTTACTATAGTACTTCAGCTTAAACTAAATGAAAATGAGAAATGTTGCTTTGGTAACTAGCCAAAATAAAATACGTTTTTATTAAATTTTTTTATGGTTTTAGTAAACGATAATAACTGTCTTCTACAACTGCTTTGGCACATAGAAGCATACACGAGGTATAATGGGATTCCAACTAATATGATTTATTGCAAAATGTTGATGGGTAGTGTAATGAATTTAAATAGTAAATGTAATTGAAAATGATAAGACTGAAACAGCAGATTTATGCCACAGGTCATTATAGACCTGGCACAGTATGTACAGTATCACAATAGAGCTGTGTGTGGGGTTGTACCTCAGCGTTGAGGTTGTCGGCGAGACTCTGCTGGAACTGGCTCTCGATGGGGTTCTGCTGAGTCAGGAGCGTCAGGTAATGGCTCAGCTTGTCATGGGTCGTGATGATGGTTCCTTCTCCGTACTTATCAAACTGTGGCCGTCCAGCCCGACCGAAAATCTGCATCACGTCCAGGATGCCCAGATCCACTAATGCACCACGCTTGGCATCATATATATTAGTGCCCTGATTGTAGAGAAACAGGAACCATTTAAAGCCCACCCTGAAGATTCCAGCATTACGTTTAATAAAGCAGAGTTTCATGCACACACACACACACACAAGCCTGCAGCGACGAGCTCTGACCTTAATGATGACCGCATGAGCGGGTAAGTTAACACCCCAGGCCAGCGTGGCGGTGCACACCAGAACCTTCAAGTATCCTCTGGAAAACATGTTCTCCATGAGCGTGCGGTCCTGCCGTAACATCCCGGCGTGATGGATGCCAAAGCTGTCTGGAAACATCTCCCTCATCTGCTTGTTTCTGGAGCGCTGTACCTGTGACACACACATCATCACACACACCGGTCTGGAATGAGTATGATAAATCTGTGGAAAGGCACATTTGATTTTCTTCACCTGTAAACTACTAGAAAGCACACAAACTCACTGCTGCAGTTTTCTGAACATGAGAGATTCACTATGCACATGTGGAGGATTCTTGATGCCATTGCAGGCAGAAACGCAAAATTGATTATGTGCTAATTTGAGCTAATATTTAAGTTTTTTTTTTTTAAGGGGTCATATGATGCGATTTCAAGTTTTCCTTTCTCTTTGGAGTGTTACAAGCTGTTCGTGAATCGACGCGTTTTAGAAAGGCGGGGCATAGAGGAGAAACAATAATGTACATTATGTGGAAAATAATGTGTTTTTTGAACCTCAAACCTCATAAACACATTTCATTACACCAAATACACAACATAATGTTCTTTTTTAGCAACGTCATATGACCCCTTTAAATGTTGTACATTTATATAGCACATGAGAATCTATAAAATTACCAAATATATTTTGAGAAAAAAAGACTTGTTAATGTTTTTCCGTTTTGTTCAAGGTAATTTATTTAGTTGTTTTTCAATAACTGAAGAATACGTAAAAGCATTTGGAGTAAAAAGCGCCCTCGCTGTTGGGACTGAAGGCACAATAACATGATAATAAATAGCACATTTAGATTCAGATGGTGTCCAGTCCACATATCTATAATGAAAACATCATATTTAAAAATATTTAATTAATCAAATAATTTAATATATTTATTGTTACAGCTGTAAAGCCATATTAAAATATTATGGGATCTCCTTTAAAGCTATCAGAATCTTTACTATATTTTTATGAACATTTTAACTACCATGTATTTTTTAAGCAAAATACTTTTAATTTTTAATCAAAATAAACAAAATAGTTCAAACTTTGCTGAAGTGATTGTTTTAAGCATTAACTTATTATGCAAAACATTATACTTTAGCTAAAGTAAGTGTATAGATATTGGGTGCCTTTTGCCACTGTTATCAATTATTTTCTCAACTTCAATAAAAATGTATGTTTTTTTCTCTACATTCACACACTATGGGAGCAGTGAAAACTATGCCTTTAGCCTTGCTGTACTAAACTTCTCACACGTATATGTTTGGCATATTCAGTGAAGCAGATATGGAAACAAGCATGGAGTACAGAAAAGATTATAAACAACTGTGTGACTTGCCAAAGAGGGGCTTGAATTTTATTTGTGTGATCGGTCATGATGGAATTCCGGGCAGCAGCTTGCCATTCAAAAGCCAAAATAGATTGGGTGTGTCCAAGCTATTTGAATGTGGGCCTGTTTGCACAAATCACACAATTTGTTAGTTTGCATGAGAAAGAGTTAATCTGAAAGCTTTGGAAATAAGGCCTTAAAGTGATATATACTGCGACTAATCCATTGGTACCTTAAGCTGAGTGCAATGTCAAACCTGGGCTGGTCGGAAACTTTTTTTTTTGAATATGTAATTACTTAGAAACCATTAAAAAGTGCATTCTATATAGTATGAACATACATTCAGACCATCAAAATAAAGTGTTAGCAGATATTAGGCACACAGTCTCCTAACACTCTAATGACTGCTAGTTGACATGTAGTCGCAATATAGTAACTTATAGTTGATAAAATGTCTAAAGTGGACTATCAAAACAAAGTGTTACCCTCTTCAGTTTCTCACCAGAAGTAGTAAATCATCCGGGTACTTATGAATACTGTGAATTCAGACATCTGGGCTCACTGTTTTATGCCTACTGTGTAGTAGGGAAGCGATTTCAGATGCAGCCAGTGGCATGAGGGAGAGGCGGGACTTCCCGTTTTCTCCACCATGTCAGACAGTGGGAGTGTTTTTTGCAATTCCATTTGGCAGAAATGACAAACCGCGTTAAAACTAAAACCCATGAGTAAAATAAAAGCACGCAGAAAGATTAGGATCTCTCCAGCAGTGGCCGAGTTTGGAGCGCTGTGATTGAGATGTGTGTGGTGTTGACTGCCGATGAGGGTATAAAAGCACGCAGAAAGATTAGGATCTCTCCAGCAGTGGCCGAGTTTGGAGTGCTGTGATTGAGATGTGTGTGGTGTTGACTGCCGATGAGGGTCGTGACCAGTAACGTCCTCACCATCAGACGCTTTGATCTCACTCTGCCTGAGTCTAAATGGAGGTCAACAGCAACAAGGCCTCAGTGCTGCTGAGAACAGCCCATTACAGACACGGCTGTCCCTCTCCAACCCACACAGAATACCAACTACACCAAAATCTGCCTTACTGCGGTCTCTCCTCAATGCAAACACTGTGCTCTACCGCGGTACAGTGATGGTATCGCATGAGAATACCATGGTGCTTGGATATATGGTGCTGAATGATTATCATATTCATTCACCACAATATTTAGACTGTACCCAAAGTGTGTCGAAAAAACATGGTATTAGGATAATTTTATTAATAATTTAGTTTCATTGACCTTTTATTACCATTCTAATTCATGTTAAGAGAAAATACAGAACCACTCTCGCCAATAAAACTATAGTATGGACCAAATATATTTTGGACAGCACTTTCGATTTTTTAATTTCTAAAAAGTGGAAAATATTCTAAACTGAAAATATTCGACCAAAAATGAATTTTCGGTTTTGTCCGAAACAGTTCTGGAGGGCTGAAATCATTGAGCGAAACAGTGTTGTTTATGTTTATTTAGCACTTTTCTGATGGCGTGTGTCAGTGTCTATTTCATGCACAAAATGTGGATAACATACAGGTAAACATGTCAGTTGTATGGACGCTGGGGCTGCACTGATAATATTGATTTCTCATTTTTAATGGATCTTCATTTTGACAAACCAAGATCGTTTAGCCAATGCCGTTTTCACTTGATACGCAAACAAAACTTCACTAAATGTTATTTGTAGCATGCCTACCATCCAATAATCACAATAAGCTTTGTGCTTTGTTCATTTCGATATGTAGCAGAATCTACACTTTCAAATTCGGTCAATTTAATAACAACATTTAAACAATAAATGTTTTGATGCTCTTTAATGTGGCGTGAGAGATCGCTGTAGCCGGCTCAGTTCAAGCAGGAGCACAGAGCACACGTCAACCAATCATTCCTCTCTCTCTCTCTCTCTAATCACTCAGTGTTTCAACCATGGAAAGATATCATTAAAACGGCTTGTAAACAATATGCCACTTAACATTACATTTACCTCAGGAAAGCCAATGTCCACAAACTCATTACTCAGCTAGAAAAAAAAAATAACTCTAGAGATAAATAAATGCATAATTTCACATATTTATTATATTTTGGTTTTCATTATTATAGTTTAAATAAAACGGTGATGAAAACAAGTTATTACAGCGACCGTTTAAATGTTTATATTTCAACAACAAACCGGAGTTGAAACGTAATTATACCATTAAGTTGATATAAAGAATTTGCCTTTGACAGATTGTTGCCAACCCTGAGGTTTAAGATGGTGAATTAGCGTTAAGTTAAGTGTGCGTGTGTGTAAGAAAGAGAGAGAGCGATTCTTGCAGCTAATCACTTGTTTAACTTTAATTTTAGAAGTAAAAAAAAAATACATTTAAAAGTAATCAGTCGAAAAAAGACTGATGCGACTCGTTTTGGTGAATGACATCGCATCCCTGTAGTTTGCTTTGCATAAAATAAAATAATTTACAGCAAAGAAACGGTTTTATAGATAAAATATCCACAAACCTATATTTGACCAAAAAAATGCAAGTCGTCGGCGGCACTGAGAACTACTCTGAAGAGGATGCAGTCCGCACTCATTACAACCCCTTTGTTGTTGCAACTGTCCGGTCCCAGGAGCTGGGTTACACAAAAACTACCCAAACACAAAAAAAAATGTTTGGGTTGAAACAAAATAATGATTTTATTAAAACCATGATTTTTTTTTTTTTTAGAGTACATGCACACTATAAAAGCAACTGATGCAAACTGTTAATCAGTTAAGTTGGTCCACTAATGTTGCTCGAATGCACCGTTACCTCTCCGTCCTCTAGTCACTTGCCGGACCGGTCACCCCACTTTGTTCAGGGACCTCGCAATTTACAAATTAAGCACTGCTCATACTAGTGGTGTGGAAGAAACTGTTGTTATTTTAGTCGAAGCGTAAAAACGAAATTTAAAAGGTAAAATAATATAAAATCATCAGTCGATTCAAAATAATGACGTCGACTAATTATCAGCGTCGACGCAGTTGATTATATCGAGCAATTGGGACTGATAAGAATAAATTATACAATTGGCAATTAAAAAGAGAAAAGAAGCATTTTCCACTTCTATGAATAATTAAAAATTTTATGTGAGT
>NW_015630547.1:37397-46528 GCF_001515625.1 Sinocyclocheilus rhinocerous
GGTGAAATATGTTCTATTAATAACTGTATTTAATGAAAATGTATGTGCAACTTCACTTGCCTAGATGAAATCCCATTCGAAATCCATGAGATTTTTTTAGTAGAGAGGCAACCTTTGGATTGACTGTAGCAGATTTCTTATTCGCCACCTTCCCCGTCTTCTTGGAGACTACCTTGCCTCTGCAGGTCTTTGAGCCTCTTTCTGGGTTTATTCCAATGAAGCGTCTAAGGAAAGTTGCATTACAAATTACCAAAGTATACAATAACCATTTCTTAAAATTCTGATTAATTAATTTGATTTAGAATTTAGATTAATTTGGTAACACTTTATAATAAGTATACAGTAGTAAAGTAGTAAATCATTTGCAAACTAGTTAACTCATAGCCTTTCTCCTGTGTTCTCCTTGTGTTCTTCCAGTGTCTGATGTGTGAATAAAACCGCATTTCAGTTCATTATCTGAAACACTGCCAAATGTGGTTTTATTCACATGCCAGACACTGGGAGAAAATAGGAGAAAGGCGTGTAGATCCACAATAAATCCAAACAAGGAGACAGCATCTATATAGATAGTTTGCAAATGATTTATACGTGCTTTGTTACTGTATACTTATTATAAAGTGTTACCAAATTAATCTAAATTCTAAATCAAATTAATTAATCAGAATTTTAAGAAATGGTTATTGTATACTTTGGTAATTTGTAATGCAACTGGCCTTAGACGCTTCATTGGAATAAACCTAGAAAGAGGCTCAAAGACCTGCAGAGGCAAGGTAGTCTCCAAGAAGACGGGGAAGGTGGCGAATAAGAAATCTGCTACAGTCAATCCAAAGGTTGCCTCTCTACTAAAAAAATCTCATGGATTTCGAATGGGATTTCATCTAGGCAAGTGAAGTTGCACATACATTTTCATTAAATACAGTTATTAATAGAACATATTTCACCGTTTAAACACGTATACAATATTTCTTACATTTAAACTTGTTTAACTTTAATTTTAGAAGTAAAAAAAAAATACATTTAAAAGTAATCAGTCGAAAAAGACTGATGCGACTCGTTTTGGTGAATGACATCGCATCCCTGTAGTTTGCTTTGCATAAAATAAAATAATTTACAGCAAAGAAACGGTTTTATAGATAAAATATCCACAAACCTATATTTGACCAAAAAAATGCAAGTCGTCGGCGGCACTGAGAACTACTCTGAAGAGGATGCAGTCCGCACTCATTACAACCCCTTTGTTGTTGCAACTGTCCGGTCCCAGGAGCTGGGTTACACAAAAACTACCCAAACACAAAAAAAAATGTTTGGGTTGAAACAAAATAATGATTTTATTAAAACCATGATTTTTTTTTTTTAGAGTACATGCACACTATAAAAGCAACTGATGCAAGCTGTTAATCAGTTAAGTTGGTCCACTAATGTTGCTCGAATGCACCGTTACCTCTCCGTCCTCTAATCACTTGCCGGACCGGTCACCCCACTTTGTTCCGGGACCTCGCAATTTACAAATTAAGCACTGCTCATACTAGTGGTGTGGAAGAAACTGTTGTTATTTTAGTCGAAGCATAAAAACAAAATTTAAAAGGTAAAATAATATAAAATCATCAGTCGATTCAAAATAATGATGTCGACTAATTATCAGCGTCGACGCAGTTGATTATATCGAGCAATTGTGACAGGCCTATTTACAATAAATCTTGAACTGATAAGAATAAATTATACAATTGGCAATTAAAAAGAGAAAAGAAGCATTTTCCACTTCTATGAATAATTTAAAATTTGATGTGAGTGCTCTGCACTGAAAAAAATGTTTAAGATTTACTTGATAAAATCCTCGTAACAATTAAGTAGATTTTAAGTAAATTTTACTGCTCTAATATAAAGTACAACTCACCTGTCATTATCAGGTAAAATCTACTTAATATTTAACAACACTCATGAAGAAATTAAGTAAATCCGTTTTATTTTTTCCCAAATTCCGTTTTATTTTGCTATAAGAAATACCCTCTTGGTCTTCTCTTTTCTGTGTATTTGCTGCCACTTTTTTTGTATAAATGAAATTACAATGCCAGTTTGTGAATTTGTTCAAGTACAGATATTTATAATAAAGTTAATGATTAGCAAAATTGCCAGTTTTTCCGTTTAAAGAAAAAAAACCAATCTAGAATACAGTAATGAAACTGTAAAATTACGGTACACTGCTGGAAACCCTGCTGCCAGTATATTACCGTTAATTTACAAAAAAGCCGTAATTCAGAATACCGTAATAAAACTGTAAAATTACGGTACACTCCTGGAAACCCTGCTGCCAGTATATTACCGTTAATTTACAGGGAAATTTTTTACAGTGTACCACTGATCATTACACTGCTTTAATGAATTGCCCCTTCATAAGAAATTCAGTTCCATTCATCTCTTCTGCTACTTCTGTTCTTCTCTAGGTCAATTTGGGGCTCCAATCAGCTGGTCTCCGTGGATCTGTGGATCCTATCAGAGTTATGATGAGAGCACTGCTCTCTGGTTTAAAGTGGCCTGTGGCACAGCAGCAGTGTTCAGGGGACAAAGATGGGAGTAGTAGCTGAACGTCATCTTCCGAGCCTTTTTTCTGAATTCAAATGCAGGTCCCCATATGAAATCTAAAGTACTAAATTACACATCTGATGTGAGATTCGAAGAAGCGATTATGTAATTTTGTATCATTGCCATGTTATGTCATATGCAATTTCATAACATCACCAGCACACAATTTACCAGCATGAGGCCATTTCAGATGTGTGAATTTGACATTGTCTGAACATGTGAGAGATGCTTTTCCATGTAAAACTGCTAAAGCACCAGAATCAGATCAGAAAGCTCAGCTGAGTGGTTATTTTGATGTTGCTATTTGGTTGCTAGGGTATTCTGCATGGTTACTAAGGCACTGATACATGGATATTAAACAGGTCTGGGTTGACAATGCAAATCTTCAGTTTAATGAACCGACATTAATTCGTAAATCCCAAGAATTGATCTTTTAGTCTATGCTCCAATAATTGCAATAAGCTTTGTGCTTTGATACTTTTGATCCAAAACAAAGCCTCAGCCTTCAAATTCTGTCAACTTTATAACAAAATTCATTAATGTGTGGTGAAGGATCACTGTAGGCAGCGCAGTTTATATGGCTTGTGAACCGATCATCTCTTACTCTTTGCTACTAGCTATAGCACAAAATAAACATGAATCAGCATTTTAATAAATATGAGCATTATATTTTTATTTAACCTGTTATCTTCATTATTTAATGCATGCTTGAATAAATCAGTTATAAAAACTTATGACAGCCACCGTTTAAATGTTTATATACAAACTGGAGTAGAAATAAAGTTGATATAAAACTGCATTTTGTGCAAATTAAATGTTTGTATACAACTGTTTATTTGAGTTTTGATTATTATATCATAAAATAAATAACAATCGAATTGGAATTTAGGTTTTCTGTATAGTTTACTGCAATAGCTTTTCTCCTGTAGAAAAACTGTACCTGATATATACCCAAACTAATCAATAAATCAAATTGAAATGAAATGAAATCACAAAAAAAAACTAATCAAGAGCTTGTAAATTTGAATTAAATTGTGAAATCTGTGTCAATACCAAGTCCTATATCTAAGGTGAGCACAGTGGTTACTTGGAGACTGCTATTTGGTTTCTAAGGTGTTGTAGATGGTTGCTAAGGAATTGCTATGCAGTTGTTATTTATTTTGTTTTTTGAGTGGTTGTTGGGGCATTGCTATGTAGTTGTTTACTAGCTAAAGAGCTAAAGAGTTTACTTTTCTATAATTCAAATCCATTTAAGGATTGTTAGGCTGCATAAATTAGGTCAAACAGAAGCGGGAACACTTCCCATAACACCCGATGTACACGCTACATCGTAAGAAGAATGGCATCTACGCTAATATT
This sequence comes from Sinocyclocheilus rhinocerous, assembly GCF_001515625.1. Taxonomy (NCBI): domain Eukaryota; kingdom Metazoa; phylum Chordata; class Actinopteri; order Cypriniformes; family Cyprinidae; genus Sinocyclocheilus; species Sinocyclocheilus rhinocerous. The sequence goes on from NW_015630547.1 coordinate 41,337, forward strand.
AGTCCGTTTCATTCTTACTCAAAGGTCACTGTAGCCACCCAGATCCAGTCCGTATCCAAACCAGATGGTGGATCTAGAGACGACTTCTACAGCCTTGAATGTCAGTGGAGATCATGTCAACTAGACGAACCCTAGAGACAGATCCCCTGTGAAGACCTCGTCACCTCGACAACCATCGGCACAAGATCACGAGAACCAGACGAGTCCTCTGCACAATCTGACCTATGTTGCAGCCTGGAATTAAACCACACCGAGCACTGGCCCCCTGACTGAGCCTGATTTCTCCCAAGGTTTTTTTTCTCCATTTCTGTCACCGATGGAGTTTTGATTCCTTGCCACTGTAGCCTTTGGCTTGACTGCACAGACACTATAGAAACAGAACTGAACTGAGCTGGATGATGACATCACTGAATCAACAATGAACTGACTTTAACTGATCAACTGACTGTTTTCTATTGTCCTCTTGCATTATCAGCACACGTTTTTCCCGTTTGACACTGTAAAGCTGCTTTGACACAATCTGTGTTGTATAAAGCGCTATATAAATAAAGGTGACTTGACTTGACTTCCAGGTCTCTATGATCTTCTGGAGCTCTAAAAAATAAAACAAGAAATTGTTAAAAAAAAAAGAGAGAAAAAAAAAAAAAGAAAATATACATTTTTAAGTGTCGGGTCAGATTTTCTGGGAAACTGCATGCTTACGTCAGTGTTTTTTGTGTGTTTACATGTTCGGCTTGTGGCTACAATTAGAGCGGGCAGTGTAGAAGTTGAAATAATCAGCTAGCTAGTAGTGATCATGGATCATTCCAACTGGTAAACTTTAGAGAATCACTTGATGTAGCCACACACACACACACACGCACACACTTGAAATCTTGCTTGTCTCTTCAAAAAACAACCTTGAAGGGACATGCAAGTAGGGAAAGCAACAGAGCCTGCTGTAAAACAAGAATCAATATCAGCATGGCTTTCCAGAGGTGGCACCAGCTTCAGGATCTGAAGAGATTTAAGACTGACCCAGAGATGGCTTTTTTTCTTGTTGGACAAGTAAGCTATTTCAGAGGGTTTGTCGAAACATAACTTTTGTAAAATACAAAACATTGTTCTTCTGCAAATAGCTTGCAATTTCGTGTTTAAATCACAGATGTTGGTTGAAAGCATAAAAGTTGCAATGTTTAGATTCACAGTAATGGTTCACCCTAAAATGAAATTCTGTCATCACTTACTTACCCTCATAACCTCAAACTAACTAACATCACTTATAGCATGTCATGGTTGTAGCATGTCACATGTCCAAACAACATGACATCTGTCTCACTATTTTTGATGTATTCTTTGTATGTATGCATTGATCAATGTTTTGATTTGATCTGAGAGGGGATAAAAGCTTAAATTCTGATCTGTTCATCTCGCTTCCTATCACTGGGTCCCAAGACATTGGTACAGAAATAGAGGAAGAGACCTGGGCAGCAATTCTCAATCGGGTTCATTCCTCTTCTATTTGTGCTCATCACGGAGTGATACAATGTAAAGTGGTCCACAGAACATATTGGTCTGAAAGTAGACTGGCCTGTATTAATCCTGCCATCTACACCGAATGCCATTCTAGTCCTGCCACTCTTATACACGTTTCAGTCTTGCCCTGCCCTCTCCTCATTTTTGTTTGTCTGTTTTCAATTCTCTCGCAGTCATTTCCTCTTCAAATATTCACCCCTCACCGGCCTGTTTGGTGTCCTGCCTGCTGATTATTTTCTACCCCGCTATTTTGCTGATTTTATTGCTTTTCTTACATTGCTTTGCTCTCTTACATTGCTGGCCAGACAATTTTTTTTTTATTATTATTTTTATTTAGTAATTTATTTGTTTATTTTCTTTTCACCCTGATTGTATCATGAGAAATTATGTATAAATTATATATTTTTATATAAAATTATATATAAAAATTTCTTAATATTATTAATGTTGAAAACAGTTGTGCTGCTTAATATTTTTGCCAAGACTGATATTTTTTCTTCAGGATTATTTGGTCAATGGAAAGTTCAAATTAACACCATTTATTTAGATTATATAGATAGGGCTTTATACACACACACACACACACACACACACATATATATATATATACTTTACTGTGACTTTCCATCAATTTAATGTGTCCTTGCTGAATAAACGAAGTAATTTATTTCCTAAATAAATAAATACATTTTACTTAAAAATACAAAATAAGAAATAAGTAAGTTTATTAAATACTGCATTAACTGATGATAAAACATACCTTTTTGTAAAACATTACCGACATAACAATGCCAAAAAATAAAATAAACAATCTGGATGAAGTCTAACCTAGATGAAGCTGTTAGGTTTCTCCCTGATGCCAGAAGAGAACACTAAAATCATGGATCTGGATTTTACAAATATATTTTTGTTTGTTCACCTCAACCGCAATAAGCCCAGAATGTAAAGCAGCTCTGTTTTAGTTTCTCTAAACATATCACATATTTCCTATTCCAGCAGCTGAAAACGCATCATCTATATTTATATACAAGTAATCACAATAAATAAAAAGGTTAAAAAAAGAGAAATATCCAATGAAAAGCATGCAAGAGTGTGTTTGAGATGGTGAGGAGTGGCATACGCTCTCCAGGGCACCGCGAGGCTCACAGGAGGCTCTAATCGAAACGCTAAGGTTTGCTTTGAGGTGTCACAGAGTATTAATGCAGCGCTCTCTGAGTGTAAGTTAAAGTGAGGCTGGGGCAGGCGTCCACGTTCGGAGGTTGGATTCAAGATGGCAGTGCATCGGCTCTCTGATCAAGGCTGATTAAGGGCCGCTGAAGAGAGATTATTTCCCTGCACGCTAAGCAGAAGCCGGAGCTGCCTTCCACTGGCCGCGACAGACAGCGCTGATTAGCCATTACTCTGCCTTAACACAAGCAGACAGTAGCCATACCACACGGAGACATGGCACACACCTCTGGGGTGATATAGATACTGAGACATGACGAGATCTGAGCGAGCAGCCTGTGGCCATCGCAAACACAATGACCTCTGATTCTCAAATGACACTCAGGAAAAACAAAAAAAACACCTAATTGAGAAATCAACAGAGGCTCATTGCTAACGCAAAGACATTACGAGTCTTAATATGTCTACTTTGACAGGGACATTTACTGAGCATTTGACCTGACACTCAAATTCGTTCTTTTCCACAATCTCTTTCATTCCCACTGACACTTGGTGATTTTCTTAGCTTTGGCAATGTCCATTCCACCACTTCTGCTGCATCTCTGTTCTAAGCTGACAACATACTATATTTTGTTACAAATATTGTAACACATCTCTTTTAGCTGGATGCATAATGCATAATGATAGAGAATTAAACACTAAGTACTTCTTTAAACTGTAAAAGTAATTTACTGGGTAATGGTCACATTGGTAAAGTAATGATGGTAATAAAAAGAGATGCACAACTTTCTATTGTCTTACAAATGCTGAAATTAAATCTAGTAGGAAAGGAAAGGAAAGGAAAGGAAAAGAAAGGAAAGGTTGAAAGAGGTGAAGAAAAGGATGAAGGAAAGTGAAGTAATGGAAATAGAAAGAGAAATGGAGAAAGAAAGGGAAATGAAAGAGGGAAGATGGGGGAAGGAAATAGGAAAATAAAAATGAGAAAAGAATACAGAGTAAATGAAAAAGAGAAAAGAAAAAGGAAAAATGAGAAGGGAAAAACACTTAATATACGCTAAAAAAGATCTGATTTCTAACATATTTACGATTACATATTTCTATTAACTGTGGTCAAACTGATCAAAACCAAAGTGCATTCCTGCTGTTTCCTGGAAGTGCTCTACTTCCACATGCTTTCGCAGAGACTGGCTGAGCGTTTGGTTGACTTAATTGTGCAGACAAGACAACAAAGCCTTTTTGTCCTGCACTGAATAACGCCATCCTCACAGGAGAGAGAAGTTAAAAATAGTTGAAAGCGCAAACAAAAGAAATTAATGAGCTAAATCTTGCAGACCTGTCCCATGAGGCCAAGGGGGCTCAGAAGACAGAAAGAGACACTCTCCCGTCTGAGAGAAGGCCTGCTGTCATACTTGATGTTTCCTTCACAGAGAAGAAAAAAAAAAAACCTTCACAGCTCCCACCGATCTGTCCGTGCCAGATTCTACAGACTGCCATGACGGCATTAGACTGCTTTAATCATCTTCTGTGATACGTCAGCGCCGTTTCTCTCTCTGTACCGCTCATGTGGATTGCTGGTCTGAGCACTAGGTGTCTCCTTTCATCCACCGATGAGAGAGAGGAGGATCTGACGCAGGGACAGAAGACTGTATGGGAGACCACAGGAGCGTAACAGAGGGGCTCTGGTCTGAAAGAGTGAAATCTGAGTGCGTGACAGAGGTCATCAGATGGGTTTGAACTAAGTCATGCTTTTAACGCAAGACAGATCAGTGAGGAAGACCCCAAAACAGAGTAGCTGTCATTTTGTTTATAAATCTATATCTTTTGACATTATAAATGCACAATTATATTAGTTGCATTTAATTATTTTCATTTGTAATTGTTTTTTTACTGCTATCTGCAACCCATCAGTTGACTGCAATAAATCACATGCGGTTTTGAGGGTACAGGATCATATCCGCAGTAAAGCACATCACTCATCGTGATGGCGCTGGTTATGTTGGTATGTCTTGTGCCACCTACATAAACATAATAGTTGGGAAAACATAACCTCAGGTGCTGTCTCCTGAATACTGTAACGTGGCATTACTGATGGGCTGCTCTGTGCTTAAGGAGTGTGAATGGGATATGAATAGTCAGAGGGCATGTGAAAGGATCTCGATTCATCATTTCTAATAATATGTTGAGTCCTTCAAGCAGATCACCCTGAGAGATGGACTTATTGAACCTGTCTGTAACATGCACACGCATCAGCACAAAAATATGGACACATATAAAGGCGTTGTTGAAATATTTCACTAAACTTCAATAATTAAAAAATATAACATTTGTGAAGTTTAGTTAATTAATTTGAAAATATGAATTACTCTGGTCAAATAAAAATGTGAAAACTTTTTGGAACCAATTAATACAACATACTATCATTCAAAAGTTTGAGGACAGTAAGATTTGAAGATTTTATTACACACACAGGAGATATACAGTATATATATATATATATATATATATATATA
>NW_015630547.1:46538-55773 GCF_001515625.1 Sinocyclocheilus rhinocerous
GGCCAACACTTTTTCACACCACTGTATATATATAATCAGTAACAATATTAAAAACATATTAAGTAGAACAGCTGTTTCTAACTTTGATAATAATAAATAATAGAATGATTTCTAAAGGGTCATGTGACTAAATTCACATTTGCCATCACAGTATTAAATCAAACTTAGAATATAATAAATTAAAATATAAATAAAAACATAAAATGGAAAATAGTTCTTTTATTTTTACTTTTTTTTTAGCTTTACTATATAAATGCAGCCCTGATAAACATAAAAGATTAAAAGGAAACTATAAAGATAAAATATATTTTATTAAATATAAATAATACAAGCAAACAGATCATTAATTCAGAGTATTTTTCTACACGCTGTGTTTTTGTGTCGCGATTAACTAGTATTAACACCCATATACACACTCAACCAGCTTGTTAATGTCACACAAACATATACACACACAGTTAGAGATTCCTGCTCTTTACAAACATAAAAGAATAAAAGGAAACTATAAAGATAAAATATATTTTATTAAATATAAATAATACAAGCAAACAGATCATTAATTCAGAGTATTTTTCTACACGCTGTGTTTTTGTGTCGCGATTAACTAGTATTAACACCCATATACACACTCAACCAGCTTGTTAATGTCACACAAACATATACACACACAGTTAGAGATTCCTGCTCTTTACCAGTGAGCGTTTAGAGTCACAGGGCGAAAAAGCGCTTATAGAGGCTCTTATCTTAGAGAATGCATTAAGATATCTGAGCCTGATTGACAGCCTCTTCAAACGCACACATAAAGCACTTTAATGAGCATTATGGAGTATGCTCACCTCTGACTTTAACGGAATTATAAACAATCCCACTTTATATAACTGACCTTACAGATGATCTGTCCCCCCCCATATTCATATGTGAGATTAAGAGCACATTAATATTAATGAGGGGTGATTTTCCTAAGTAAATAAGCTGTGTTATCAGAAGGTGAGTACTGAGAGCTCTCTCTCTCTCTCTCTCTGTGAGTGTGTGTGTGTGTGTTGTTAAGGTTTAAGCCGAGATATAGTGATGTTACAGCACACAGAAATACACTTTACCTCACAATCCTTACAAACAGCCTTAAATGCTTATCAGAGGTATCATAGTTGGGGGCTCCTTGCTCCTGAAGAGAAAGAATCTACAACATATCAACAAAATCTTTAAAGGGGTCATATGATGCGATTTAATTTTTTCCTTTCTCTTTGGAGTGTTACAAGCTCTTGGTGCATAAAGAAGATCTGTAAAGTTGTAAAGACTAAAGTCTCAAATCCAAAGAGATATTCTTTATAAAAGTTAAGAGTTAGCCACACCTACCTAAAACGGCTCGTTCGAACACGCCCCCACATATCTACCTCACTATGTGGGAAGATTTGCATAACGCCACCCAAATGTTCACGCAAAGAAAGAAGGCGTAACTTTTATTCTCGCTGTAGTATTGTTGACGCTGCAGCCATGTCGTGAAGACGCTGTGTGCTTCGTTGTGAAAGCGAAACCACTTTGTTTGGTCTTCCAAAAGAGGACGATATCCGCTACGTCATGCCTAGAGCTGATCTGTGCTGGTCGCTGAGGAAATACATCAACTCGCACTGTGGATCACCGGATCGGCTTTCACCGTTTTCACCGCTCCTTCGCCGGGACCGCCGTTCTCGACCCCGCCGCCCCAGCTCACTCTTGCCCGGCTTCAGCTCAGGCTAAGCCGGGGCTTTCGCTCACGCTAGGCCGCTGTGTGCTTCGTTGTGAAAGCGAAACTACTTTGTTTGGTCTTCCAAAAGAGGACGATATCCGCTTCGTCATGCCTAGAGCTGATCCGTGCTGGTCGCTGAGGAAATACATCAACTTAGTGCTGTGGATCGCAGGATTGGCTTTCACCGTTTTCACCGCTCCTTTGCCGGGACCGCCGTTCTCGACCCCGCCGCCTCAGCTCACTCTTGCCCGGCCTCAGCTCACGCTAAGCCGGGGCTTTCGCTCAAGCTAGGCCGCTGTGTTTTTCGTTGTGAAAGCGAAACTACTTTGTTTGGTCTTCCAAAAGAGGACGATATCCGCTTCGTCATGCCTAGAGCTGATCTGTGCTGGTCGCTGAGGAAATACATCAACTTAGTGCTGTGGATCACCGGATCGGCTTTCACCGTTTTCACCGCTCCTTCGCCGGGACCGCCGTTCTCGACCCCGCCGCCTCAGCTCACTCTTGCCCAGCTTCAGCTCAGGCTAAGCCGGGGCTTTCGCTCACGCTAGGCCGCTGTGTTTTTCGTTGTGAAAGCGAAACTACTTTGTTTGGTCTTCCAAAAGAGGACGATATCCGCTTCGTTATGCCTAGAGCTGATCTGTGCTGGTCGCTGAGGAAATACATCAACTTAGTGCTGTGGATCACCAGCACATTTTATGGAGGACTGTTTACTGATCCTGGGAGAGTTACGTTAGACTAAAATGCCGGCAGTTCTGACTCACGTAAGTACGTTTTCATTTAAAGGATTTGCCACTGATGCTCGGAGCTCTTCGTGGTGATCAATGTATCATTCCAATTCCTTATCGTCAGTGCTGTTAATGTGTTAGAACACAGCAACAAAGTAACAAGTGACACTTTCTGAATTTGTACTATAATACCAGAGATGCATTTCAAATACATGCAACAAAGCAGCGTAATCAGTTTATTAGTAGCACAATTCTGTAACACGTTAAAACATAGCAGACATCTTCTACACACAACATATTGTTGAATTTATGTTATTTATAATACAAAACCTATTTTTGCCTAAGCAGTGGCTTTGAGGAGAACACTATGGTCTCATGTATTTAATATCTGCGTCACATAAATGGGGTGTAGATTAAAGACGGCATCTGTCTTGGCCGAGCCCGTGGGACGCACAGAAAGGTTACTAAATGTATCACTCCACCTTTTGCTGGGAGATTTAAATATGGAGTTATAGTGTGACTGTAGTCTCGAGAGAGCAGTGCATCCACCTCATTGTGTGTACATATCCCACAACTCATCTATAATACACACACTCACAGAAACCACACCAGCCAACGGTATCGTCTGTTTATTCTAAGCACACGCGCATCTGCCACTTTAAATTCTTGAGCTCGTCACAGCAGGATTGATTCTGATTGGCTGTCATTGTTTTTATCGTTCATCAGCTGGAAAAAAAAAATCATTCTGAAAGTGATTACAACGATATCGTTTCTCTGTGCCTTTATCATTATAGCTGTGGTGTGAACTCTGCTATTCTTTAATATTGAGAACGATTTTTAGAACTTATAACTTCTTGGTGTGAATGGGCCTTTAGTCTTTATTAATGGCATTTTCCCCCAGTGGCATCGAAAATGGTTTCATACATCAATATTTTCAAGGTATTGTATCATAATGAGAAGTTCCAGTATTGTGACAACACTTCTATGAACTACGCAGACTGTTGCAGACAAGCACTTCCATTGTAGGCAGCTTTATTTGATTTACATTTGAGCTATTTAGTTATTTCATGTGGCGACGCACTGCTCGCATCGGTTGTAGACGAGAATTAATATAGACTAGAGAACACTCACACAAAACAATGCATTACAGCCTTGAGTCGTGTTACACCATTAGAATCTGTTTTTGAAGTTGCTCCAAGAAATAAAATAATCAAATGAGTTTAATTTGTAAAGTATTTAATTCACTTGATTGTCAAAAAGAGCCATTATGGTTGTGTTATAAAACATTTTGCATTGGATTTCTGTGATACATAAACAATTACCATATAAATTATATAAAATTCCTCACACCGTGATATAAGATTTTGGTCATACCGCCCACCGCTAGCAGATGGTTAACCACAGCAGCAAGAGCCATCCTAATAGATTTCATGAATAAAAGCTGCACTCGTCATTCTTGGGTTTAAGACGTGAAGCTATGATCTCTACACAGACACACACATACATGCATCTGGTCCCGTGTTTCCAGCATGCAGTCTGGACCTGAGGTGATGTAGCAGTGGGTCGAGTCCAGCTGTTTATTGATCCGTCTGTCTGTCTGCACAGGTCTGAATCAGCTAAATCTATCACAGACCTCTTCAGAGGTCTGACGCTCTTCTAGCTCCAGTCTGTGACTAATGAAACCTGGACACAGTCAACACCAGGCAGGTGGAACCATTAACCCCCCCCCTGCTGTCGGTCCTAACCACTGGACCTGTGTGAACATCACCACTGCTTATACAGCACAATAACATGGTGACAATCAGAAAACCTTGTTCACCTTGCTATTAAAGCGGAAAACAGCAGCGGTGTACCACAGATCTACATAAATGACTGAGAAATCTGCGTGGTTATGACATCACAACCATGAACTTCTTTATACTGATTATTAAATCTCAAGAATGATCTTTTAGTCAAATCACCTTTATTTCTACAGCTCTTTATACAATACAGATGATGTCAAAGCAGTTACAGTCAGTACGTTTACATGGACAACAATACTCCGATTTTAATACGATTAAGACAATACTCTGATTAAGAATCTACCATGTAAACAGAGATTTTTGATTACCTTAATCCGGCTAAAGTCATAATCGAAGTAAACACTAATCGAATTACGACATGTGGAGTATTCCTATTTTAGTTGCATTATTTAAGTGCAGTAAAGACATGTACACACCTTAATCACATTATTACCGTCGTGTAGGACTTTTCACCACATTTTGCGGCAGGATACACACACGGCAGTGGTCAACCGTTTGACGGCAAATAAAGAGCTTCAACACCACCATCGTCTGAATGCACGTATAGCATGACAAATAATTAACTGCACTTGAAGCTTTCAGTAAATTAAAAATGAAACACCCAAAACTGTATATGGCATCATAATGAAGACGAACTATACGTTTATACGTGAAATTCTGGAGGGGACGTCAGATGGCATCGCGTGGTGACATAATGACGTGTGCTATTAATCGAACTATAACATGTAAAACGGGAACATGAAAGGATTATTCTAAAAGCAACTCATGTAAACACCTTAATCGTAATATTGTCTTATTCAGAATAAGGTAAATAATTAGATTACTGATGTCCATGTAAACGTAGTCAGTGATAAACAGGGAAAATAGCAGAATTAATTATTGGAAATTCAACTATGGAGACAAGTCTATGTTTTTTTTCAGCTCATGTGCAAATTAACTGGTAAGACTTTACAATAAGGTTCATTAGTTAACATTAGTTAACTACTTTAGTTAGCATGAACTAAGAATGAACAATAGTTCTTCAGCATTTATTAATCTTAGTTAATGTTAATTCCAACATTTATTAATGCATTATTAAAATCAAAAGTTGTGCTTGTTAACATCATTTAATGCACTGTGAACTAACATGAACTACCAATGAATGACTGTATTTTCATTAACATTAACAAAGATGAACAAATACTCTAATAAATGTATTGTTCATTGTTCATGTTAGTTAATACATGAACTAACATTAACTAATTGAACCTTATTGTAAAGTGTTGCCATAAAACTTTATTGAACATTATTTGTAGTGCACCAGCTGTGCTTGGTTACTTTTGATAAGAAACAAATATTTAAAATAATGTCTTTATGTTGTTTCCACATTAAGTAGGAGATTCAATGTGAAAACACATATATATATATATATATACGTTTTCAAAAAAAATGCATACATCAACGCCTATTAAGTGTTTAGAAACCTGGTTTGCTTTCATGAATGCCATCCTGGTAATTATAAGAGTGTCTTAAAGGTACAGTAGCACCAAAATCATCTGAATAGAATGGAAGATCTGATCTTTTTTTTTAAGGTTGTAAGGGTCAGAGAAAGAGTGTAAAATCCTTTGAAATTTGAATCAAAATTATGCCTTTTGTTGCTGCAAGAAACCTTGACTGACATCACAAGTGGGCTCACTGGAACCTTTAAAAACATTTTCCAACTATTAAAGTGCGGCGCAATTCCTCTGACAAAACGTAAAGCGCATATGAATGTGCTCTGGTCTCATCTACTGTGTCTAAGTGCATCTTCAAACAGCAGCAGGACAGCACACTCGAGCGTGCGTTTGAATGTCAGCCTCTGCGGGGGCTCTAATTGCACACCCACTCCAGCTAATAGGGCAGCATCCAAAAGTTTAGTGCTGCATCGCCTTCAGGTTTCATTTCAAAGCATCCGCACCCGTTCGGCCCTCACAGGTACGTCTCCCGCCAGTGTTTACCATTCTCTCAGAAAGCGCCGCTGCTAGCATAGGTGACTGACCTCAATTTCTCTCACTTTTCTCTCCTGCAGAGCCGGTGAATAACTGCTCATAAATAACACCGCTTTGTTTGGCTGCGTCTGAGTCCGGCTGAAGAGAACCCGCTCTGAATTTCTTTGTCTTAAGCAGAAGTGCGATGCAGGTTTTCGATGATGGGTATAAAATATGTAGGAAAGCGAACGCTGAAGAAATTATTCTATTTATCCTCAGATCCAAGGCGCCAACTGTCCAGAAAAAGTGTGGATCTTTAAAAAGATCCTTGCACCAAATTGTAATAGTGAAAAAGGGATTGGAAAGCACAGTGTGAAATGTACTTTGATATGTACTGCAAGCATTTACCTGTTTCTCACACTGGCCGTAGTCTGGACCCTGGTCGACCTGAAAGAACGACAGCTCTCCCCGGTTCTTGGCCATCTCGATCAGACTCATGGCGGTGCGGACGGTGGAGTTGCGGGCATGTACAAACACCATCACCTAAAACAAACAGAGAGTACAGCAGCACTTGGTTAAGTTACGCTTGGGGTCTGGAAATCACCTGACGGTGAGCTGCCTGACCACATCATAAATGACTGAACTCAAGCACTGTACATAGGCAGGATAAGAGTGTCTTAAAGGTACAGTAGCACCAAAATCATCTGAATAGAATGGAAGATCTGATCTTTTTTTTTTAGGTTGTAAGGGTCAGAGAAAGAGTGTAAAATCCTTTGAAATTTCAATCAAAATTATGCCTTTTGTTGCTGCAAGAAACCTTGACTGACATCACAAGTGGGCTCACTGGAACCTTTAAAAACATTTTCCAACTATTAAAGTGCGGCGCAATTCCTCTGACAAAACGTAAAGCGCATATGAATGTGCTCTGGTCTCATCTACTGTGTCTAAGTGCATCTTCAAACAGCAGCAGGACAGCACACTCGAGCGTGCGTTTGAATGTCAGCCTCTGCGGGGGCTCTAATTGCACACCCACTCCAGCTAATAGGGCAGCATCCAAAAGTTTAGTGCTGCATCGCCTTCAGGTTTCATTTCAAAGCATCCGCACCCGTTCGGCCCTCACAGGTACGTCTCCCGCCAGTGTTTACCATTCTCTCAGAAAGCGCCGCTGCTAGCATAGGTGACTGACCTCAATTTCTCTCACTTTTCTCTCCTGCAGAGCCGGTGAATAACTGCTCATAAATAACACCGCTTTGTTTGGCTGCGTCCGAGTCCGGCTGAAGAGAACCCGCTCTGAATTTCTTTGTCTTAAGCAGAAGTGCGATGCAGGTTTTCGATGATGGGTATAAAATATGTAGGAAAGCGAACGCTGAAGAAATTATTCTATTTATCCTCAGATCCAAGGCGCCAACTGTCCAGAAAAAGTGTGGATCTTTAAAAAGATCCTTGCACCAAATTGTAATAGTGAAAAAGGGATTGGAAAGCACAGTGTGAAATGTACTTTGATATGTACTGCAAGCATTTACCTGTTTCTCACACTGGCCGTAGTCTGGACCCTGGTCGACCTGAAAGAACGACAGCTCTCCCCGGTTCTTGGCCATCTCGATCAGACTCATGGCGGTGCGGACGGTGGAGTTGCGGGCATGTACAAACACCATCACCTAAAACAAACAGAGAGTACAGCAGCACTTGGTTAAGTTACGCTTGGGGTCTGGAAATCACCTGACGGTGAGCTGCCTGACCACATCATAAATGACTGAACTCAAGCACTGTACATAGGCAGGAACAATTCCATACATTAAATACCAGGTAAAACAGACCATTTTAAATACACTGAACCCAGGACGAGGCCACTGCACAGAATAATGTCTGCTCTACCCAATCAAAGCAGCGAGAATATGAATAAAACGGCAAAATAACCACATCTATAATTTGTGTATTTTTACAAAGACGTAATAATGTTATTTTGTGCCTATGCTTTTAAAATCTTGATGTCAAAATCCCAAAATTTCTGGCCTCGCCACTGCAATGAACTGATTATCAATACTGTACTTTTCAGTACTGAAAAACAAACTAATAAAAAAATAACAAACTAATAGAAAAACTAATTCAGTATTATAGTGGGTCTTTTACATGCAAAAGCTAACAAGCGCATCTGGCCTCTTAAGTTCTGGATTGTTCTCTCTCAGTCTGACAAGGCAGAAGCTCCATCCACAGTGAGCAGCATCAGATGTGCAGAAGGGCAGAGCGGTGTCTATGTGCCATATTAGTCAAAGGACAAAAGAGCGTTGTAATTTTCCTATTACACTCAGGCTGCCCTTGCAAAGCAGTCAATACCCCAGACAAAAACAATCAATAACAGAAAAGCAAGACAGTTATGAGATGGCAAAAAGACCTCTCTCTCTCTCTCTCTGTTCTCACTGTCCTTTAACTGAATGAACTGATGGTGTGAGAGACGCTAGGAGGAGAAATAAAAATGACACTGTTCTCTTTGCACATAATATTCTAACATATTAACTCCCTACAGAGTTGACTTTTTTTCTACTGTGCAACATAAAATAAGGTATTTTGAGATTTTTTTGGGTCCATAAAACGGATGTCAATTTTGCTTATCAACATTCTTCAAAATATCTTGTGTTCCACAGAAGAAAGTGATATCAGTTTTAAATGGCATGAGGGTGATTAAATAACCGCATTTTTAGTTTGGAAGGAACTATCCATTTAAATAAAAGTATTATTATAAATCTTAATGATTTCAATTAGTAATTTTTCACAGTTTCAATAGCAAATGGAAAACATTGAAACTAAATTAAATATTCGCTAAATCAAAAGAAAAAAAAACAGACGTAGCGTCCTCAAAAATGCTTCTTGTTTATATTTATGCGCTTATCATTATTATATCTACTAGCATTTTGTTAAATATTTCAATATTTATAATGAAAAAACAAACAAACATCTCAGAAACGCAAAGTCCCAGAAATCTCTGAAAATTAATACTATAATTACCAAGAATGAGCAAGTAAGATGCTGAATTTATATATA
>NW_015630547.1:57314-64534 GCF_001515625.1 Sinocyclocheilus rhinocerous
ATATATATATATATATAACGGTGTATTCAAGATGACCATCAAACCTTTAGAAGCTTTTAAGATGCATCTTTATTTATAGTATTTTTTTTATTATTTATCATCTATTAAGAAGTCAATAAATAATTAAAAATAGATAATGTATTTATAATTTGCACTGCTCAACTGTCTGTTAAAGCTGCTAAGCTATTTGATTAAACTGTATAACTGTAAATGTATAAGATAGTAAGATAATAGTCAAAACACACTGCACAAATAAAAATATCAAAAAACATGAAATCAAACAAAAAGCAAGATGATGTTCACAGTAATATGCATTTGACTAAGCAAATGAGCACCACTCCAGACCTGCCACAATGAGGGTTTTGAAGCCAGTGGAGAAGTGGTTTTCTGTGCCACACTGAATTACTCTGTGAAGATGTGCTGAGCACTGTTCTGTTTGTTTTGGGCTGGATTTAGCCACGGTCAGTACCTGGAAACAGAGCCAGCACTTTGGCATTCATCACAATTGTTTGGGCCTGTGGATAATTGGTAGCTAATTAATTCATGATTGCTAATTTAAGAACAGCCTTCCAAAAAACACAAACATGTCCTTGACCACCTGCCAACATGTTTTCTCACCAGCGCTCACCGCAATCTGCTCTTCCTCAGAGCGCAGCGAGAGTGAGAGAGAGAGGGGAAGGAAAATGTGGTTATTGGGGCTGGAAGGATGTGGAAACACTCTTTAGAAAACAGATTTAATGAGCTGATCACTGTGACAAAGAAGAAAAGTCACAAAAGAACAATAAATGACATTGAAGGACAATGAGAGGCATGAAGGATTTATATGGAATTGTCTGACTGTACTTCAATGTTCTTTTCAATAATCCCTCTTGACTGCAGGGTGTTTTATTGTTGATCCTACAGAAATACCTCTCTTACTCAACTTCCATGCTGTACTTTTTAAGCAAAACACATTCTCACTCCCAAATCGTCACGTATGTCCACACTGGGTACTAGGGTGACCTTGTAGATGTGATTTTACAGGACAATGCAGGACATTTGTGTGAGAGATAAGTTTACTACTATGTAAATATTGATTTACATTAGTTGGAAAGCCTATTTACCATCACACTGGATGATAACGTTTTCAATCACCAATAAGCTTTGTTAATTGTGACTGGCCCTATGACTGGCACTCGATTTGTCCAGGTTTGATTGATACAATTTAATTTACTCTACAGGACCTATTCAGTCTGTTGAATATAATGAACTGAGTAATAGTTGAGTTTATACTAAAATGAATTTAAATAAATAAATACATAAATAAATCCTTTGCTCCATTTAGTTGTTATATGCAGAAAAATCCCTCTCTACGAATGCGTTGGTTGGTTATTTTCCCGGCTCTAGCTAGAAAATGACAGCTGCACAAATAGATGTTTTAACGTCATTCACATTTTTTATTTTATTTTTTTTAAATCATATTTCTTGCAACTGCAACTAAAATGCAACTAGAATTGCCTGTGACAGACTGTGCTCTGCCTTCACTCCGCGTCTGAAGTATTTCAGTTTGTTTGAAATATGACAGTTCTGTTCATAACGTATATTAAAAAATAAAATAAATAAAATAACAGGAGAGTTTCAAAGTGGCTTATTGGAACACTAGTGTGCAAACTTTTTTACTACCACATGACAAGCTAATAACATGGTTGTCTTGTCAGCATTAAAATGTATAATTGCTGCTTTTTGCAGTGCAAATTTTGTTTGTGATTAAAATAACTACGTTTTCGTCAGTTATTTTACCTACTGATCGATGCATTTCTTACAGATTTCTGCTCATTCGAAATTGGATACAGATGAAGTAGCACTGTAAGATCACATTTGTTTGAATGCATTATTGAGAGAGCGATTGCGTGTGGATAAGTGTTGACGCTCCGACTTTTAAAAAATCCGCTCCTCCTCGCTCCATTCAAAATCACACCACTCCGCTCACATACTCTGATTGTGCGGGCCGCCTGTTGCCGACCACTGCCCTACTAGGTACCCCTTTAGTGTAACTTTTCAATGAGCAGAGTACTCCATTACTTTCAATGAGAAACGTTTGGCATCAATAAACAGACATGAAGGGCATGGGAAATCTCATCTGATATTTTTAGTTATATAACTTACATTACACTATTTTTGAGCACCTAATCTAACCAATTGTCAATATAAAACTACAGTCACAATTTATTCAAAAATTACCAACATTCCGAGTCTTCTGAGACCAAACGATTGATTTGTGTGAGGAACAGACAGGCAGACAGATACAATTGTTTGCTACAGCAAATCTCACTGACTGTGTGTCCAGCGAGTTGCAGTCAGCTGCACCTGATCAAGTTTAAAGGCACCCAAGACACGCTGTGATTGGTTTGTAATAAGATCACTGTAAAATCATTTGGAATGGTCTGTTATGAGTTTTAGACCACGTTTAATAAAGGTGTGAATGCATACACATTATCGTTTTTTGCATTCAGCTGACAGTTGATTTGAAAAATCAACACTACAGACATCATTTACATGAAAAAAGTCCATAAGTTGAGTTATTGCATTAAATCCTTGTTGTTCATGGCTGACATAAGTTGCATGACATTTCAGTTTGAATTAATGCACCAACACGTTAGAATTGGCCCTGCTAATGATTATTAAATGTGTGTGTGTGGGAGGGGAGGGGGGTTAAAGGTGCTGTATGTAATTTTTTGACTGTACTAAAACATTAGCAGATATTTAGGCACGGTCGCTGTGATTTTGCCAAGTAAGACAACATCTTTTGTTGATCCTGGATCAACATTACTGTCCAAAAATATAGACTAAACCCAATCCCTACCCCTAAACCAAACCTTACCCATAATTTATTCCTAAAATCAGTGTGAAATGATAGCTGATTAACAAGGGTGTAGAAGCACCTAACCCTGATCGTAAGCCTAAAACAGATATTTCCTGAAAAGTTATCCCTCAATTCTGATTGGTTAATTGGAATGTTGTTCCAGGATCAACAAGGATGTTGATCCAGGAACATGTTGCACTTGGTGAAATCACGGCCACCATTTAGGCACCATGCTAAGTTCACATACTTGTTGTCTCTGAAAACAACGTTAAAGCCAGTTATAGATGTGCATTTTGTGTCGGAATGTTTGTTTTTGTTTTGGTCTGTGTGATTCCGCCCACTGCCAATTTACTCAATAGACACCCCGGGTTGCCAGTTGGCGGAAAACAACATATTTCAGCCATGGAAGGCAGCAAATGAACTGGGTCAGAGATTGTAGATTCTACCTGACCTATAAAGCCCCGGCATCCATCTAAAAAGGCATATTACAAGACGGATAAACCAACAACTCATCAACTTACTGTGTAAGGTTTGTCACCTTCCGTTGTCAATTGCACTTGTTCCTGTTGCGCGCAGTGTTGGGGAAAGTTACTTTTAAAAGCAATGCATTCAATTATTGCGTTACTCCCTAAAAAAGTAACTAATTGTGTTACTTAGTTGCTTTTTATTGAAAGTATTGCATTGTATTTCTTTTGTATGACTTTTTCAAATCTGTGCTGGGCTTGCTTGCTTGTTTTTAATTTAAAGAAAGTTTTTTTGGCAACTGTAAAACACCTTTCATTCCCTCAGGCTGAAGGAAATGTAAATTCAAGTTCAAACAAAACTTTCAGTTGTGCTGCCATTCTGGATTGCATGAAGAATAGGATGCAGCAGAAGAATGTTATGATTATTTAAAGACATTTTGCTTAGTACAGTTCTATTGGATCATCGGAGGTCAACAGCAAAGACACTGGCTAATAAAATGGGATTAAATACATAAAGGATATTTGTGCTATTTAACATATTTAATTACTGCAGATTTACATCATATTGATATTCATTTTGAGGAATGCTGAATCTGTTTTTGTGCAAGTGAGATGAGTAAATGCATGTTCACATTTAGTCTAGAACTACAGTAAGCACACACAACGCCTCTGTACTTACTCCCGATTTCTCTCTACATGGGGACAGGAGCGCTGTCAGTCAATACATGGGAAAACAAAGTAACTGGTGTAACTCAGATAGTAACTCAGATATTTTCTTGTAAATTAGAAAGTAATGCGTTACTTTACTAGTTACTTGGAAAAAGTAATCTGATTACATCACTTGGTTACTTGTAAATGCGTTACCCCAACACTGGTTGAGCATCTTCAATCTGGCAACTCTCTCCAATATTTTGAATTTGGACTGCAGTAACCTATATAAAGCTATAAAGTCACAATGTAAAGACATAAACACTTTCATCATGTCTGGTGTTAAGAGCTTTGTTTATCACCGTCTTTCTGCTGATGATGTAACACAATAACCCTGTGTTGGACACAGAACAGAATTACAAGAAACAATAATAATATGAAAGGGCAGACAGAACACAAGAATTACAAAATTACATTTAAATGCTTTTGCATTCGCTCACACAACTTTAATATTTTGTTTATTTTCTCAAAACTTCCACAATACTCTTAAAAGACATAAGGATCATTACTTGCCAAAGGTGAACTAACCGCCTCTCAGTGACCAACATCAATGAACTTGCATTACGTTGACACAGAACAAGAAATGGAGATGTAAATCTAATCTGTACTTTTTTGTCCATTTGCAAGCCACTTGAGTTCTCGAAACTTGAATTTGCACATACAAATACAATCACTCAAACTATTCATCTTGTCAGCGTATGCATGGAGATTGAATTCCATCTCTCTCTGGCATTCCTTTATATTCAGACTCTCTCGGACGGCGCAGACTAGTCCTACTGAGATCCATAGAGACCTCTTCAGCAAATATTATTTATTAGACTTTTTTCATCATTGCAAAGCTGTGAGAAAGCACGGTCTACAGTAACTGCTGCCTCTGTAAGCGTATTAAAGTTCCATCTGCCTCGTGTCTGCCAACCACTGGCCCGACAGGGGGGCTAAGGGGCATTTCATAAAGAAAATTCAATCCATCATGCTCCCACATGAAATTAATATATGTCACAGCCACTTCTGACAATTTAATATCAAGCTGAGAGAGACGCTCCCCACTGTACACTGCAACGGAAAGAGAAAGCCTGCCATCTCTTCAGCTGACTTCCAGTTTCAACTCACCAAATCTTATCCAATTTCACTTATAAATGATTAGTTCAAAATTCAATTTAATGGTTGGAGCACATTAAATCATGGCTCTTTCAAAAGAACCGATTTTTTTCCCCAAACCGTAAGGGGTAGGAACATTAACCCAGTTACAATAGCTGCTAGAGCACTAATAGTTCCATCTCTGAAATCTGACAGAATGAGATATTTTAGAAGCTATTGAAATACAGTTGATATATACATCAACCTGTGACCGGTTATAAACTGAATTCTTACTAATGTGGCAAGCATCCTATCTATTCTTTTATAAAAAAAAATAAAAAAAATAATAATAATAATAAAACAACAACATTAATGTGGTGTTCGTACAATGTCTTGAATAAACCTCTAAAATTCATCATTTTTTAAATTTAATTAATAAACATGAATATAAATGAATATACAAAATATATTACAACATTAAATATTTTTTGTTGTTTATGTACCATGTCATTATGTACTATGTATATAATACTTAAAATTCATGAATTAATCATTTTTAATTCTTTTTTCTTTTTACCTTGAAAAATATATTTTTCTTTTCTGTTTTTCTTTTTGGAAAATAATTGTCACTAGGTGGATTACTTGATATTCAAACCAAATTACATTTTTTAAGCCATTATTATTATTATTTTTGTTTGCAAAACTATTTCACACAAAAATTAATGTAAATTGTGCAATAGTACAAAGTGCACATAGTAAGAAATATTTGTCATTTCAGACAGTATAATTTTTTTTTCTTAAAGCCTTATTATTATTATTTATTTATTTATTTTGTGCTTTGCAAAGTGCTATCTTCATTTAAAATAAAACATCACATTATTTGAAATTTTGTTATCTAATCCAATGGCATTCAGTAATTTTAAGTGTTGTTTTTGTGTCCAAATACTTTTTTTGGGCCGCTGTATGTGGCATGTCCTTTAACTAAAATCCTAAAGATCCTCTAAACCAGTGGACAGTGTAAGATTAGATCAGACCATGTATACTGCACTTATGTCCACGACCAGGACAAGCAGTTAAATGTATAACTCATCTAGCCTTTAGAGCAAGAAAGAATATGGACAGAATCTAAAAACCACACCAAAAAAAACGCAAATAAATCAAACAGAAGACGGGAGTGTGAGACACACGGAGCATTTGCAAGGTGGGAGGTTATGTGGTGGTAAGAGTGGGGTTGTTTGGAGATTTATGAGATTTAGAAATTGAGTTCAGGACGAGGCACAGGGCACAATATACCACAGCTACCGCAGAGTCTGTGACCTTCAGCGCTGGAATACAGGAATGATGATTTTCAATTAAACCGCAAAACCTTCCCGAGAAGGCCTTGCTCACGGCCTTTCATTGTGTTTCTCCTTGAGAAGACACTTCCTGAACATACTCAAAAAGACAAATGACGATCAGGTGCACAGATCAAAGACAGCGATACATACAGCATGTGGACATGCAAGAATGAGGTATATGAGCAGGGCTCTTCTCTCACATCCTCCACAATGAGGTCACAACGTCCCATACCGCTGATACTCTGTCCTCTGAACATAACAACCCCGACTTGGACACATTTCTCACATGTTGTTATTTTTAGTTACTGAACCAATCAACAGATCAGGACCAACACTGCTAACGTGTGTTGACTTCTTCTGTAGGATTGGGATCTGTAATAAGGTGAGGTTTGTGGTTTGGACTAGGAAGAGGGGTATGAGTATTAGGATTTATGTGTAGAGGTTGGGGGTTTCAGGTAAGGGGAAACAAATTATATATGGCACAAATTATATGGACTATTATATTATATTCCTTTTATGTGCTTTTTGGAGCTTGACAGTTACAATTACCATCCTCACATCCCTCATCCTAGTGTTTCACGGATGAAAACATCCTCTGTGTTTGGAGTAGGTGAACTATTCCATTCATATTATTCCTGCAAAGCACTAGCATTTTACATCCAAGACACTGCAAAAGCCATTTTTATAAAGAAATTTGATATTATAAATAATAAAGTTTTATTTTTTCTTCTCCGATTTGCTGCCATGGGGGCTGGGGGATTGTTCTCTAAAATGAAAAAAAACAAACAAAAC
>NW_015630547.1:65328-72724 GCF_001515625.1 Sinocyclocheilus rhinocerous
ATTTATTTTAATTTATATTTAAGAAATTTGAAATCATTTGAAAATGGATTAAAAAATAAATGTGTAAAATAAACATAGTTATACTCTAGAAGACAAAGTATTTTTCACAAATAAATAAATATTTAATAAAAATATAATTAAAAAGGAAGTAAACACTGTAACCAACAGGGCACTCAGTATTCTGAGAAGTTTGTGTGCATTGGGAATCATATTTTTTCAAATAAAGCCAAGGTAACACTCAATTTACATACAGCACACAGTGAAAATGACATGAATATGACAGTGGGCAAATGCATAAAGTGCAGCATAATTTGAAATCAGTCACAAGATTAAAGTTTGTCGATCGCGCGTCTCCAGTGAAGCTGAACTCTCCTCCTGTCCTGTGAATGAGTCACTGAATCATTCACTCACTTGATTCGTTCAAAAATGTGGATTCACTCAGTAATAAACATGGCTCTGTGTTGCACGGAAAGGCACAAAGTTCTGCAGTGGCTTTGTTTGGAATTACTGTCGTTGGTCAAATTGAGCCAAAACAGCATCTATTTTCTAAATGCATGTTACTGATCTTATTGTGAATGTTTTGTACATGCTGGTTGTTTTTTTGACCTTGTAATTTTTAATCAAAATATTATTTCATATTTGTCATTTCATCTTCCAGTAAAACCACAGACCTCTCTTAGGTGACTTATGCAGGACTTCTACAATCATTTAGTCCTTCCCTGCAAACTCATGTTCATCTGCCTTCAATTTTAAATGCAACACCCACATCTTAAAATCCAATCAACAACTGATGGATGAAACCACACCCTACATTTAGAAACAGACTGAACGTAAAAGATCTGTTGCTACTTCCATTTCATCACAACTTTAAAAGAGGGCACCGCCACTGGGTTAAGGATTGTATTGGTCTGCTCATTCTTAGTTCCCAGAATCTTTGTTTGAAGGCAGACAAGTTTAGATCTAATTCAGGGTGACACGGGAACGGGACTGAGTGAGATCACAATCCAACCTCCTTTGAGTCCTTGACACCTCACAAAACCCAACACTTCCGTCATAATTTATATATACAGTCTGCTAAATGACAAAAAGGTCTTCAGCACACACTGACATTACCTGGTGACCCCCTCTGATCTGCTTCAGGACCTTCTCATAACAAACCTCCTCCATGTCATGCAGCTGCTGGACCTGTGACGAGAATATAACAATTACAATGACATTTCATATTTCTGACTAAAAGATGACTGAAAAACTCAATGTATTTGGCATAGCTTGAGATTAATTGGCTGCTGGGTACCTTATTTGTAGTCTTGATGCCAACAAAGCTCTGGCCAAGTGGAACAGGACGGAAACGACCGTCAAAGTAGAACAATCCAATGCATGGGTTCACATGCAGGAAAGACACCACATCCAAGTAATTTGGCAGAGTTGCTGAGAGACCAAGTATGCGAATCATGCTCTGGGTCGACTCCACCTAGAGAAAGATGGATACACGGTTTGAGTGCAGGGTTTTCTTTTGAAGAGTCTACGACATTCCCATAAACACACCGAACAGCTGTGAACATACTAGATCAGTTCCAGCGCCTAGTGAGCCGCACTGATGTCGAAAAAGGGCAGCAACTCCCCAAGGTAGACATAATTGACAATAACAATAAACCACAAAATATGTAAAAATAACCCACAAAATAAAAATACATAAAAATGTACAATTCTAAAATGCAGAGCACAGAAATAGCTAGTGAAATAGCCATTTAAATGATATTTTATTACATTTTTATATAGTTATAATTTCACAAATGCTTTCAGTAACGAATTAAATATAACTATATTTAAAATTGTCATTTCCGTCGTTACTCCATCTTTAAATTTTCACACATGCAATGCCGCCTTAGAATTTGACTAACATAGGGTTACAGCCTAATATCAGGGTTATTATCATTAACTAAAAATAAATTTAAACTAAAACCATAAAAAAAAAAATCAGTAATTAAAAATTCATAGCATCAATTTTCATTACTTGGGGGAAAAAAAAAAACTGAAATAAAATATTTAAAAGCTTCAGACTTATTTATTTCAGCTAGTTGCCATATAAATGACAAAAAACACACAAAAATATAAAACTATAACTAAAATTTAAATGAAACCTGAAAATATAAAGCAAAAACCTATTCAAAACATTAATAACAACTATAATAGTAAATCAGTTATATATATATATATATATATATATATATACTGTATATATATATATAAAAAAAAAAACATTGTTAGGGCTATGATGCCAAAAATGTCTATATAGTAAGGCAGCTGGTTTTGAGTTTCAGAACAACTATTTTTACAGGTAAAATGTGTGCATATTTATATGCAATGCTGCAATTATATAATGAAGTGCAGATGACAGTATCTGACAACCGTCACACTACCAGATGTGCTATTGTGCAGCCAGAATTAAAGTTTTGAAAAATAAACAACTCAAAACTAATGACAGTCAGAGCATCTGAGACAGAGAGAGAGAGGCAGCTGTGCTATCTGTGCTCCTCCTGCGGTGCGGCTGACAGCTAAGATTGGTAAGGCCTTTAATATGATGCAGTAGCTGTCTGTCCAGGTAATCTAGATATCATACAGCTAGTCCCTATTTGCGGCTACGAAGAATGATGAAAAGACTCATAGAGAATCCTTCTCTCGGGCTCAGTGAGAGCTCAGGTCACCTCCGCTAGAGCGGCCGTTTGATGCACTCATGAACCGCAGCTATGGAGAACTGATCTCTCGTGTCATACACACATTCTTCTGTTGTGTTAGGGATCAACTAAAGCAGAACTGAGGCAAAAAACACTGGGCACATATTTCAAACACACAACACTATAAAAAGAATCACTAAAGACACTGTTGCAATGGTGCACTGGACAGTGATCGTTAGACAGTTGATACACACTATGGTACTGCATGCATTTTAATGGTATTTAAATGGTGCCATAACGCCAAATTTACACTGCAGGCATGATTTATTCTGGCTTTTAAGCAGCAATAAGTCTTTCTGAGCAGAAAGAGAGCAGACCTTTGTGTACTTAGCTGTGTAAAGAGGTCTTCAGAAATCAAAAAACTATCATGGTATGTGTGCAACAAACCATGGCACAGCCATGCTACAAAACAAATGGTAAAAACGTGGTTTAAAAAAAATATATATATAATTTCGGGTCCACAAATAATAAAACATACACTATAACTGTGTTGTTATTATTATTATTATTATTATTTAATTAATTAATTTATTTTTACAGCCATGCTACAAAACAAATGGTAAAAACGTGGTTTAAAAAAAAAAAAATCTCGGGTCAACAAATAATAAAACATACGCTATAAATGTGTTGTTATTGTTTTTTACATTTTTATTTACAGCTATGCTACAAAACAAATGGCAAAATACATGGTTTAAAAAAAAAAAAAACATCTCGGGTTTACAAATAATAAAACATACACTATAAGTTTATTATTATTATTATTATTATAATATTAAAAAAAAAAACATTTTTAATCAGCTTCAACAAAAATATTCAGTAGCGCAACATTGATAATCGGCAAATCATCATATTACAAGGATACACTGAAATCTGGAGACATGGCTGCTGAAAATTAAACTTTACCATGACTGGAATAATTCACATTAAATAAAAGCAAAATATTTCCCTTGAATTACTGTATTTTTATCAAGTAATTGCGACCTTCTGTCTCACAATGTGACTTTATATATACCAGCTGTGACTTTATATATTGCAACTGTGCGTTTATTTTACATAAATGTTACTTTATTTCGTATAACTGTGACATTAGTTCTTGTAATCATGTGTTTTTATGAAGCTACGAGAATACTTTTTGTGCACAAAGAAAACAAAAACAACAACTTTATTCAACAATTTCTTCTCTTCCGGTCAGTCTCTGCCGCCATTCATGAGAGTACCATGATGCATGTGTGTGATGATGCTGCTGACGCAAGAGCCGGCGTTCTGACTCAGAACCCAGATGCGCTGCACCTTGTTTACAAGCAGAGGAATGCACACGCATGCATCGTGGTACTCTCGTGAACATGCGTCGACTGACACAGAAGAGAAGAAATTGTTGAATTGTTATTTTTCTTTTCTTTGTGCACAAAAAGTATTCTCGTAGCGTCATAAAATTAAGGATGCACCACTGATGTCACATGGACTATTTTAACGATGTCCTTACTATCTTTCTGGGCCTTGAATGTGGTAGTTCCCTTCCTGTCAATGCAGGGTCAGAGAGCTCTCAGATTTCATCAAAAATATCTTCATTTGTGTTCTGAAGATGAACGAAGGTCTTATGGGTTTGGAACGACATGAGGGTGCGTAATTAATGAAAGAATTTTCATTTTTGGATGAAATATACTTTTCTGTGTTATTTGTATCTTTTTAATTTTTTTCCCCTACTCTGTGGCAGAAATAGACTTCCATACATTACAGGGCTGTACAGTGCGACATATATGTCGTACGTGCTACGAAAAAACTAGTCTGTGCGATGAATAAATTTACCACTGTAGCATGCGTGCGATACAGTTTTGCATGTTCATAACACAGCCGCTTAATAGTGTGAAGTTCGTTGTGCTTGTTTGTGTGTGTGAGATTGATTATACTTGGTAGTTAGGGTGTGCGATATGACGAATTTTGATCGTGGACGATTAAAATGTCTCCACGATCTGCTTTTGAAGAAATATAATTGTATCGTGCTACAGCGCACATTCTATCAGCTGCAGTTCTGGCGCCTCTGTCCGTCTCAATATAATGTACAACGCCACATGCATTCACATCAGTGTTAGCTCAGCGGTAGAGTTACTCTCACGGGACACTGCACTTATGCGCAATCACAAAACTACATTATTTCCATCTGCTTTAAAGCAATACCGGTTAAACATTTAATTCACGTGCTGTTCCGCATGCGCTTTTTCTGAGCACGTACTCATGAAGCGCGCTCACACTGAGAGCCAGTCAAAAAGCGCCTGATTATTGGACTAAGTTGTCTTTCACGTCTGATTGATTTCGCGTCTAATACTATCAAAAACACACAAGGTTTACATATAAACACAATTGGTTATGTCTAAAATGAAAGTAAACAGTTGAGAGAGAAACGCGTGAAGCTCTTAAAGGGACAGTAGCTACTAAACATGCTGCCGACTGTCATTAAAGGGATAGTTCACCCAAAAAATTAAATTTCTGTCATTATTTACAAACTCACATTTTGTCTTAAACCTGTATTAATTTCTTTCTTGTGCTGAACACAAAAGAAGATATTTTGAAGAATGTGAGTAACCAAACAGTAGCTGGTCCACACTGACTTTTAACAGTAGGAAAAAAATACCAGCAACTGCTTGGTTACCCACATTCTTCAAAAATAAATTTTATGTTCAACAGATGAAATAAACTAATTCAGGTTTAAAACAACTTAAGTAAATGATGGTATAAAAATGAAACACTATTGAAAGACAGATGACAGAATTTTCATTTTTGGTGAACTATTCTTTTAATGTTAATAAAACAACAAAACACAGAAAAAAAATCACTCACTGCTCTTGACTGATGAACGATTGTTTTTTATTTTATATTTTGTTAAGGTGTAAGTGGTGTTATGTTTCTGCACTCTTCCATTTTTAGCTAATTAAGAAAACTTTGTCTAAAACAATTTTTGTGATGGTTTGTATTTTTTTGTGCTCTGTATGGAACATCGGTGCCTGTTTAAGTGATGAACTCCATTACTTGTGTTTGTTTTCAGACATGATAACAGACGTTTTATACTTGTGCTACAACTTTTTGGCCTGTGCTACAAAACTTTCAACCTCTGTAGCACCAGTGCTATGTGAAAAAGTTAACGTACAGCCCTGCATTACAAACGGCGAGGATGAGTGATGTGTTAACACTTAGTGACAGTGAACTTAGAATTTGTCACCTCTAAGCCTCAGAAATAACAATAAAATTTGAAACTTGCTTTAGCAAACACAACTAAGAATATAAAAAAGCCTTCTCTTGTGCACAGAGACAAAGAGCCACATCTATAGTTGTTGGATGTTACCCAGTTTCCTCAGAAGGAGCTCATAATGATGCTGGCCTGTGGCAGGCAGAAGGGTCACGTATCTGGATCACCCTTATGGGTCCATCCTGCTCTTGTGTGGTCACCCGAGGACAACTAGATCTTGGATGGCCATCTGTCATGCTGGTTTACTGATACCTTCTTTATAGTCTGAACACGGATTCACTTCATAGTGTCTGGCAAAACTGGCACACGACACACCTGCCTGCAGCAAGCCAATGGCCGTCTCTCTTGCTTCAGGTGACATTTGAGGCATTATGAAAGACACTGAAATCAGACTTGGCATGGCTTTATTTTTCCAGCTTTTAAGAATCTTAAAAAAAAAAAAGTGAAAGCAGTTTTTATTCCACCTGGTCCTCACTGGCTAAAAGAGAATCTTTAAATGATTTGCAAGTGACTGACAATCCCAGACAATCTCAGTTCAACCTGTATGTTTGTGTCAAATGTGTAAACAAAATGACCACAAAAAAATAAAAATAAAAATAAAATAAAATATGCATCTGGCAGGGCTCGCAAAATGTAAAAATTGCTGGTCACTGCGGAAAAATTAGCATGATTAAAAACTTCAGTGATCGCTTTTTTTCTTCAAATAACAAGTCAAGAGAGTAGGGGTGCAACGGATCACAAAACCCACAGCTCGGATCATATTGCATTATCATATCAGATTTTGAGTAACAGATCGGATCATTTTGCAGATGAGCAAAAAAATATGGTTCTTTATTATTTAAATAACAGAATACTTTGATACAACAGCAAAAACTAGTAGCATATAGGGATGTAACGATTCACTCAACTCACGATGCGATGCGATTCACGATACTGATTTCACAATACAATTTTCTCACAATTTTTATTTTTAACAAAATGAGATTTAAGACAAATTATAAATGAAAAGGTGTCCTTTTATTATTTCTCCAACAAAATGCTGCACATTTCTTTGTGAAATTGAAATGTAAAATAATAAAACTAACTTGAAATTTTAAAACGAATCCCAAATCAAATAATTAAATAATACAAATAAAATAAATATCTTCATATAAACAAACTAATGCTTTGGCTGTGCTTTTTCCATTTAAAATCAGAGGCAACCACTGCATTTTAATTACGATCCAAACAAAAATGCTAAATACATGTTATTTAGATTTACATTTACATTTAGTCATTTAGCAGACGCTTTTATCCAAAGCGACTTACAAATGAGGACAATAAAAGCAGTCAAAACTAACAAAAGAGCAACAATATATAAGTGCAAATGACAAGTCTCGGTTAGCCTAAAACAGTACACGTAGCAAGGTGTATATATATA
>NW_015630547.1:73359-81317 GCF_001515625.1 Sinocyclocheilus rhinocerous
ACACATACACACACAGACACACACACACACACACAAAGAAAAACAAGTAGATATAATAGAAAAAAAATAGAAAGCTAGTTTTAATATAGATATATTTATTTATAAATATAGATTGCAATTCGATTGTATAATTTTGAAATTTGAAGCAAAACAGAATAGTTTGATTTTAGCTTTGAGAATGAGATGCAAATGTCACTCTCTGACCGCAGGTGGCGCTTATGGATCAGCTGGTATTTATAGGCTGCTGTCCCTTTAAGACAGAATGCACACATCCAATATAATGATGCACTTGAGATTTCTTTCACCACTGTTTACAAGGAAGGCATTTTATATCACTGTTCATGATAGCCCGTCGGGTAGGGCGGTGATACATTTTGGTAGCCCGACTGGAAAACACAATAGCCCCAGAATGTCGGGCTAGCGATTTTGCGAGCCCTAATCTGGGCTATGCCAATAATCAGGCCCAAAAAACACAACCGCTATCCAAAGTCTTTAACGTCGTATCTGACACTACTCTTTCCCCTAAAATGTCAGCCAGGAGCTATTTCATAGGATTTGGCTCTTCCCACTTTTGGAGCATACGGTGCTTTGTAGGGGTGTGAATCTTTGGGTAGAAAGCAGATCGATTAGATTCAGGATTCTCACAATGCTATTCAATTTGAATCTTTTTTATTTGATTTCAGTTTCAATTAATGATTAAATTCTCTGTTTTTAAGTGCATTAATAGAATTACGTAAAAGCTTCTCTTAATGTGTCTTAGGTAAGAAAAAGGTGAACTGCTTTGCACCAAGCGACAGCGGCAGCTATATCCTAAGACACCCTAAATGAGAAAATGTGTTAACAACCCAGCCAAATTTGAATGATGACAAAAAAAAAAAAAAAAAACGCCAAGAAAATAAAATAAGTTATCAAAATCTTGAAAATATAAGTCATATTCTCTGCTCTCAAACACAGGGGGCATGTCCGCTGTTGACGCTGAAACCACGGCCACTCAAGGAAAGTCTCTCTCAACTGTCAAATACCGCTACAACCTGAATATTTTTACACATATATTTACACACATTTACACATATCTCCGGGGTGGGAGATAGTCAGCTCGGCTACATTCACCAGTAACAGCGGATTATCAGTGAATCCCAGTTGTCTCTGATGAAAGTTTGTAAAACTATCCAGTGTAAAATGTTCACTGCAGATGCAGGTATTGGTGGTGATCCTCAGCTCTCCATCAAGGTGGTTCTTCACAAAATGAATCCACCTCTTCTTGATATCATCATTTTTAGGAAATTTAAATAAGGAGGCTGAGCTGTTTTGTAAATTATCGCAACCAGGTAATATGCATTTACGTGACGAAGGCATAGCTAGCTAGCAAACTGTAGGCTGTAGTAACTAACGGTAATGAAAGTAACTCGCGACTGAACTGGTGAACCACTGATGCTAATGCACTCTAGTTATTAGGTGTGTTCGACTTGAAGCAGCGCTGTGCAGACCGATCAGGGTTTGACATCAAAGTACCGTGAGAGCGATTCGAAAGCATAAGGAGTCGTCTTCTCTCTATAGCTCTCACGGTATTTTGATGTCATACAACAAATGGTCTGTGCACTGTGTGCAGCGCTGCTTCAAGTCGAATTCACCTCTTATTATAGTGTTAGGGGAAAGGCCATGCTCAGTGGCTCCAGTGCGTCATCGAGACATGATTTCAGGCCCGCCCAAAAAAACCTGAACACAAAAATTATGAAAAACTGTTTAACCGTCTAACTCCACAATTCATTACTACATAGTTCACAGTCTTTGTAACGTGTTTTCAGCAATACATTTCTAACATTTATAATGTGTTTAGAAACTGCCTTTACATGGACTTTAATGAAAACTGGATCCAGAGCTCTCAGGACCTGAGACTGATCCAAAGGGTCACATTCCAAAAGGACAATGACCAATGACCAGACGTGCAAAGCTTGTGGGCATCATATCCAAAAAGGCTTGAGGCTGCCAAAGGTGCTTCAACTAAGTAATGAGTTGAGGGTCTGAATACATATGCAATGTGATATTTTATATTTATTATAGATTAATTTTTTTAATAAAATGTGCAAAGTTATCACAAATCTGTATTCTTTTTTTTGTTGTTGTTGCTTTTTTTGCTCTCTATGGGGTGTGGTGTGTAGACTAATGTGAAAAAATTTAAATAAAATTAGCTTAATGCATTTTAGTATAAGGTTGCAGCATGACAAAATGTGAAAATCTTGTATGAATACTTTTACAAACAGACATTTATGATATTTTCAACTCTACAACATTCACATCCAGATCACTACATTCACACAACATTCACATCCAGATCTCAACTCAAATGATACACTACTGGACAAAAGATTGGAATAATTAAGATGTTTTTGAAACAAGTTTTTTTATGCTCACCAAAGCTGCATTATTTTTATTTTAGTGAAAATATTGGTAATGTAACAATTTAAAAGAACTGTTCTGTTTTAAATTGTCATTTATTTATATGATAACCCATGAGAAATGTGACAATTATATATGTAAAATTATGACAGAGAGAAAGAGAGAGAACGAGTTTTATGTACTTAATAAAGAAATGATTTTTGAATGATGAAATTTCCTGCCAAATGTTCAGAAAACACCATTTCAAGAGGATATTAAGTAAAAGCTTTCAGAACTCTATCATCTCGGTGTTTGTCCTTTGCGGACTATCTGACACTTTTACAGTGGGTCCACTTTAAAATACAGGCTCTTTCTTTTAATAAACGACATGGCAGAGTGCACTTTTATGT
Organism: Sinocyclocheilus rhinocerous; assembly: GCF_001515625.1. Classification (NCBI taxonomy): domain Eukaryota; kingdom Metazoa; phylum Chordata; class Actinopteri; order Cypriniformes; family Cyprinidae; genus Sinocyclocheilus; species Sinocyclocheilus rhinocerous. The sequence continues at coordinate 76,146 of NW_015630547.1, forward strand.
CTGTGAGGTAACAGTAATGATGTGCTGAGGAGATCTGTCTCACTGCCCTTGCCGAAGAGGACCATGATTGAGGAGAGTAAAGTAACAGCATATAAATACTGTGTGCAGATGCGTGAAAACTGATAGCCAGTGTTAGGATCATTGAATTTGAAAAGCCTTCAGCACATTCGAAAACATGATGGCTGAATTTGGGTCAACAGTTCCTAAATAATATTCTCTGCCATGTATTTTCTTATGCATCTATATCAGTTTTCAAATGGGTTGCATGTCTTTTCTGACACCACATTAAAAACAAAAATACTATATGCACATAAAATGCTAACCCTACTAACCATAAAAATCATACATCATTAGTTAGGATAGCAAAATAAATAGCTTTTATTTCTTTGATTTCCCAATTATTTTGTTGATTACACTGTTCATAGTGCTCTTCAGTGCACAGCCAATGTGAATGGTTCTACAACCATTTGTTTTCCCCGTCTAATACACCAATAGCACCCTCAGATACAGTCAATGCAAAGAGCTTGGATATGACCCTTCACATTAAACTCAGCTTAAATATGCCTGTACTTGCCTGTGAGAAGAGATATGAAATAATCATAATTTAACTATCCCATAATCAATTCTGGTTCCCGAGGGTGTGTGAGTGTGCTATCTTTAGGCTGCACTGAGGCTGACAGCCCAGCTAAAATAAGCAATGCAATCTTCACTAACTTTTTGATGTAAAAACGCTAAGCATTTGACAAAGTCTAAACAAAAACGGCAAAAACATGAATTACAGAATCGATGCTAGACGATTCAACAACCATAATATATCAACCTTGTTTTTGTTTTTCTTCCCGAAGAAAAAAAAGCCAAGTAACACTGTTTTCCATCTCCTCCACCATCTTTTATTAATGATGCCCCTCATTTTGCTACTTCCACAGGCCACGATCTTGCTTACTGTGCAGAGATCAATAATTCAAAGTCTCCTAAAGACAGGAATACCTTCAAATTGTGTTGACTTTTGGCTCTACTACTGTGCACATACCCTAATTAAAATAAGAGACACAGGAAATCATTTCTGCTGTGTTGTGGGAAGAAATTCTTTGATTTTGAGGCATTTCTACTTCTTTTTCTCTAAGCAAAAAAAAAAACAAAAAACTATTGTGCACACCTCACTATATTTCATGTGACAAATCAACAATTTAACCATTTTGTATGTGGCTGCTATATGAACATTAACAAAATTTACAATGTAAAAAAAATCTAACAACTATTCAAAACAAAACGGAGGTTAAAAATAACTGTTGTGGAAGCTTTATTGTGTCAAATCTGTTGTCTCCATATCAATTATTTTATTAATATTATACATTTTATTTGTTAATATAGATTTTAAAAAAAAGGCCAGATACTAGGGCTGCACGATAAATCGCATGCGATATTTAACGCGCATCTTGTCAGTAAAGCCGCATACAGCACCTAGGTTAAACTGTTCCATTTTTTCTTCTTAACTAAAATGTTACTATGGTGACTCAAAACATTCCATTGTGTAGGTGGCCAAACAGAATAGGTCCTAAGCCTGAGCCCAGGGGAATACCGTTGATGACAGACAAAGGTTGCTATAGCATATGTTATATTTATAGGACACTGTGCTCAATGAAAAAAAAAAACATGGATATTCCCTGGACATCAGGAATAGTCATCAGTTAGTTAACATGCTTCTCTTTCACTCTGGATATATTAGGGTTATGCTAGGGTGTTAATATAAGGGTTGGATGGTTACTGTTTTCTATGACGTGGACATTACAGAGTGCCTGGCTACTGAAAATACTGAAATGGTGAATGCAGTGACCTTGAGGAAAATGGGTCAAGACCATCAGGTTTGGTGAAATTCAGACTTCAGAGCTCCTTTAGTGGCAGAGACTCAGTGACAGGCAGCAGAAAGGATGGGTGATCATTTAGGGTGATGATAAACCATAAACATTGTGTTGACACAGAAAGAAAGGTGTGCTAAATTCTCTAATTTCCTAACTGTGTCCAACAAAGTTCTAGAGTTCTAGTCTTTTACAGCAAGATAATTGTTTTTTAGAGTGATCATTTTTTTCTTTCTGTTCTATCTTCATTACTTTCATAATGACATAATGATTAACAGAGCCACTGAATAGGTGACAAAACATACCAGCTATCTTCAACTGCAGGAATCAAGCTGATTGTTTGTATTGATTTTTAGAGTTTTTGACGACACATCCACAGACAATCTTTTCAGTGACCATCTGATGCAAAAAGCATTAAAAGCGTACAAACGGTAAGAGCTGGGGGAAATCACCAGTTCCATTCAGACTGGCTTTTTGCAACTTCCAGGAGCGCACAGGTTTAAATCAATGCTGTTCCTTACTTGTTGTTAAGTCAAAAGTATGCTTCAGTTTTCTGTGCGCTGAATTTTGTTATCAACAGGGTATGCAAGTTGACTATTGTTTCTGGAATTGACGTTATTAAACAGTCACCTTCATGTCAGAACTAAAAAAATAAATAGGCTAAATCTTGAATCAAATTGAAGACATATGAATCAATTTGCTGTCCACCCAAAGATTCACACTGCTAATATATGCAGACAGTAAATCTATCAGATTCACTACCCATGTGTCTTCGATAGTGCTGTCAATTGATAAAAAAACAACTAATTGCACATTTTTTTAAATAATCGCGATTAACCCCACCTAACATAAAAGTTTTTAAATATACTTTTATATTGCAATACTTTCACATTCAATATTCAAATTAATGTAGAAACAACATGAAAACTGTATATTTGGTAACACTTTATTTTGATAGTCCACTTTAGACATTCTATTAACAGTAAGTAACTTTGCAACTACATGTCAACTAGCAGTTAGTAGAGTATTAGTAGACTGTCTGCTTAATATCTTCTAACACTTTCTTTGTCAACATTCTACTAACCCTAAACCTACCCTAACAGTCTACTCTGAGAGTTAGTAGACATGTAGTTGCAAATTAATGAGAATTAGTCGACATGTAGTTGACATGTAGTTACAAAGTTACTTATAGTTAATATAATGTCTAAAGTGGACTATCGAAATAAAGTGTAACCGTATATTTTAATATTTGTTTAATGGCATCTTTTTTATGACCGAAGGGGAGTATCACTGATACCAATACTACTGATGTCTCTATGAAATAGTTTTTTCCCCCTAATATTTAACTATAGCCATTAAACATTACAGTATAATTGAGAGCTATCAAAAAAAAACAAAAAAACTTCTAATTTAAGTTAACTTAAAACAAATTTCACATAAACCCATTATAATAAATTTCATATTTAGCTACCTGTACCCTTCAGCAAGTACGAAATATACAGAAATTGAATAAAGTTATCAAACACTAAATTCTAAATTAAATATAGGCTAGATGAATCCTGAAAGCTGCAAAAGTGATTGATTTCCTCTTTTTTCTATTGCTTGTTCTTTAATTAACAAACATCACAGCAGCTGGGTTATTAGGTTATTTTGGCTGCTTTAAGAGCTGCGGCTGCTGAAGATAACGCGGATCTGACACGCATCATATTTTCACACAACTCTTTAGAGTTTTTCTGCCTCACTTCTGGTATTAAAGTCTCTACTAATGAGCTGAGGAGTTGAATCTGGTGTGTTAGATGAAGGAGACAGTGCTGGGCTGCTCCAGGACAGTTTTGAAAACCACTGCATTTCAGAGACATGCTCTTAAATGTGACCCATACAACAAATACTTACATGCATGGACAGTTTTAAGGCAGCTTTAATCGCCTTTTTGGTAACTTCATGACAACACGACTATGATATTGTGTGCTTGTAGTTTCATTTGCGCTTTAATATGGAATTATATACAGCGTGTGCCACTGTATTTGTGCATGCAATTAAAGAGCACATGCTACGAGCACACATATAATGACTGACAGGACAGGAAAAGTTGTTTTTACTGACATATGGCCTGACAACATCTCATCTGACGTCAATTTTTAAATGACCAAATCATTATTATTTGACGATTCACAATTCAAACAATCAAATGATTCACAATTCAATTCAAAATATGCTTTAAGATCAATGCATATGCATTGGCAGGATTTATAATTGATGCATCAAGAAAAGTAGTAAATTGTTACCCCTATAATCTATATAAATATTTAACAAATGAGTACAATTCTTTCCTTTTTCAGAGTATTAGCATTTCTCTGTAGTGACTAACACATCAGAATTAGAGGTTGTAAGAGATAAACATCTAGTTTGTAAGCAAGAAACTAAAATGTCTTCCATTTCAGTTAATTTGTACAGAAGCACCTGAAAGCAGAACATCTTTAATGCAGCAAAAATGTTGGTGCCAAGAGGACTGAAAATCACTACAGCTAACTGCTGCTTGATGTGTCACCATGACATACGCCAAAGTAACAGCTTGTTATCTTTTAGCTTTTAAAATTGAAATGAAGTGCAAAGATTGCATTCCTTATAGCCAAAGAAACAAAATCTGACATTCAAAATCTAGTGTGCGGTATGATCTTGAACGATAATAAGCTCCGTTTGGAGCACACACAGCCTCGCTGAACTGGTATCAGTTAGCACTTCAAACGAATGGAGTGTGGACACAGTAAACAGCAGTCTTACTTGAAGTCATTTCCTTTCACTTACTCGCCACTCAGTCATACTGAAAGCTTCTCTCAGCTCCAGGCCTCAAAGTAAAACTCGCCTAACGAAGAAATGTGCATTGTAAATGAGAAAGCTGCATTTTCTGACACTTTGCCCTATGAAAGAGTCTTGAAGGGCAAAATTACCGTGGTAGTTTAGCTGTGTAGTTTGTCACAGAGTAGACATGAGCATTGCTTGAGCTTATTCTGTAAATTCCTGTGTAGGGATTTCTAAATATGAACGGACACTGATATCAGCCATCATGAGGTCCGGATTAATTTAATCAAGAGTTGCCACAGAGATCTTTTGACGGGATATCTAGGCATGACTGTCACATGTCTTGTGACCACCTACTTCCTGCCCTGTCTGAAACCCCAACGGACCCGCGTCCTTATGTTACAACAAAAGAAACAGAACCTAGCATGACGATTTTAACAGACAAGCGTTTAAAACTAAAAAGTAGTGAAAATGTATCCACTGCATGTGTTATGCCGTATATATATATATATATATA
>NW_015630547.1:81857-86745 GCF_001515625.1 Sinocyclocheilus rhinocerous
TCATTCAAACGTCATTCCGACGTCACCGCAACCGACCAATCAGCAACGGGGTTCCCTCAGCAGACATCCAGGAAACCAAGCAGAACGCAAGTAACAAACAATATCGTATCTCTGCTGAACTGGTTTCCAGCTAATTTAAGCAGTAAAATTAAGACAAATTCTCTGCTTGGTAAATTCTCTAAGGTGAATCAAAACCACTCGTGAAACGAGTTAGAACTTCAGTTGAAGCTTCATAGAACTCCGTCAACTCTCATTTCTTTCCTCTGAAACTGTATGTGTGTGTATGTGTGTTTTAGTTTAGTTTTGATGTAATCTAGAATAGCCAATAAATTCATGTTTCATTTATAAATAATCATTGTCTGGTGTCATATAATTTCAAGGTTAAAACTTTGCCAAGATCAATGTTACCTCTCTAAGAGCTGACAGACAATCATAATTGTGTTAACCCATGGCCAGGGAGAACATAAAATACATATTCAATTGGTAATATACACTGACATGTTTCATTTATAAATAATCATTGTCTGGTGTCATATAATTTCAAGGTTAAAACTTTGCCAAGATCAATGTTACCTCTCTAAGAGCTGACAAATTATCATAATTGTGTTAACCCATGGCCAGGGAGAACATAAAATACATATTCCATTTGTTAAAATATACTGAGGTCACGGCTCGCTGGACGACCCTTGATTTAAAGTGTAAAATAACAAATCTGGAATCAGGTTGAATTAGGCTCTTCAGATCCTAGTCCTCTAAAAACCTGAATTAATAATAATAATTAATTCCCTTATACAATTAAGTAATCCAAGTCATTACACCTGCGTGTGATTGACACCTGACTGCGGCTCGTCAGAACGGAACATGGATATGGGACACCCAGTAATGTGGGCTGTCGTTTCTCCAGCTGTCAGGATTTGCATAATCACACTAATATCCCAAATGGCCAGAGTGATTCTAGTAAGGGCGGCTGTCAATCATCATCAGCGGGGTCCTATCAATCACACACACATGCAACCACTGGAGGAGGAAATTACCTAGGAACTGGACCACGAATGAGTGAATGAACAAACTACTGGGCTACCTGTATCTATTAGGTATTTAATAGAGCTGTGAATCTTTAGGGTAGACAGCGAATCGATTCGATTCACGATTCATAGGTTTTCGATTCGATTCAAGAACGATTTTTGCAAGTTCACAACGATTCAATTCGATTCGATTCACATTTAAATTTTATTCGATTCGATTAACGTGCATTCACAGGATTATTTAATTCTTTAAGTGCATTCACAGGATTATTTAAATGCTTCCCCTAAATTCGTTAAATGCTTAGTCAGGGGGCAAATTACACAGCAGCCTTTATGGTCACAGCAGCAGGTGGCGCTTAAAGCGTTTCCTTGGTTTCCGCTGTAAACAAAGCAGCGCTGAACTTACGAACTTTAATATGCATTATACAGAGGCAAGATGAAAAGAAAAAATACCATCTAAACTTTTCTAAAGACAGTAAGTTCCCCTCAGACATGCATTCATATAAGCTCCTACCCCTAAATGAATCGCGATTTGTTTAGCATCTCAACCGATTTGAATCGTCACATATTTGATTCGATTTTCAACTGGCTCGCGGTTAATCGTTACATCCCTAATCATTTGTAATCTATAATTTTTCCTAATGGCAATTTTATGATTATTTTATATACTACAAAGTCACAGAACCATAGGTTAGAAAAAAAAAACTTTTGTCTGTTGTTAGATGCTAGTTTAATGATGCTATGACATGACATGGCATATGCAGAAATTTATGTAAGCCAAGATTTTAAAAAAGAGCTTTAAAAGTATTATGTATAGATTATGTCAATTTTCTGCACAGAATAAGGTAAAAAAAAAAAAACTTTATAGTTTCTTTAGGCTACGGTAATAAATTATATGTCAATTAGCACTGCATCATTTATAAATTGTATTTATTTATTGTGTTTATTGTCTTAACGTTTCAGTATGTATGCATGTATGATTATTATTATTATTTTTGTAAAAGGAATTATTTTCTTATCTCTTAACTTTGAATTTGCTATAAGAAATCAAATACACTTCTGGACAATAACTTCTGCTTTTATACAGTTTAGCTGCAGATATAGCCTGGCACGTTTATGAGCGCAAGATCACTTCTCTTTCAGTGCGAAAAATACTTTATCTCATTTTCATAAAATAAAATGCTACAGTAGCCTATTTAACTTTTCCACTCCATCGGCGAATGATGATTCTGAAAGAAAACACACCCGATGTCTGTTTGCTAAAGCAACGAACGCTACTTTCATGCATCTGATTATCAGATAAACCTCGCGCTCTTATTTCAAGGTTGTTGTTAATGCTGTGGTTATTTTAACAGTTTCCTTCGTACATTCGGTTGAAGGACATTGTTAAAACACATTTATCATTAAATGGAACTGTGCGTATGCTTTAGACACTTAAATGTTTTGCTCCGTCCATGCAATAAATGCGCAGCCTTCGACTGCTCAGGTAATGACATTGTCGGTATGATCGAGAGCCATTGAAAAACTACAGAAAAGCAAAACTACCTCACTTTAGCATTACTGGCCATGAGTACTCAGGAGAGATCACACATCAGCTGCTCAAAAAATGTGTCAGTGAGACGAACTGAGCGCGAGCGCAATCCTGTGACAGTCACAGGTGGTAAATAGTGCAGCGTGTGAAGGAGAGATGCGAGGCACGAACACTGTTCAAGGTCTTCATTAATACCTGCTTGTAGTAATTTAATGTGTACCTATATATACAGTGGGTACGGAAAGTATTCAGACCCCCTTAAATTTTTCACTCTTTGTTATATTGCAGCCATTTGCTAAAATCATTTAAGTTAATTTTTTTTTCCTCGCGATTCATTCGATTCTTAGCGTTTTAAATCTATTACTGTCCGAAATCCACGATTCAAAAATCCATGCTTCAAGATCGATTGAATCGAGTGAATCGTTACACCCCTGGTATTTAATACTAAATTACTAGCAGAAAAGTCAATACTACTATTCTTTTACTGTATTGCAGACAAAAAAAAACATGTTCAAGTTTCTTTCTGCACACCATGAGCTTTTAACATAGATGTGTCAAACTCAGTTTAGGTCGAGGGCCAGATTGGACATAATGTCACCTTATGCAGACCATATATTTTGATTTGCCTCTGCGCATGCACAATACTAGGGATGCGCTGATCCGATATTCATATAGGGTATCGGCTCCGATACTGCCATTTTTTATCGGATGGGGTATCGATCATAGAGGGCCAAACCATATCCGAGATTGTGCGTATTATTCGGTGTTACTTCTGAAGCCATACGATAGCTTAAAGGGTTACTCCACCCCAAAATGAAAATGTTGTCATTAATCACTTACTCCCATGTCGTTTCAAACCCGTAAAAGCTTTGTTCGTCTTCGGAACACAATTTAAGATACTTTGAATGAAAACCGGGAGGCTTGTGACTGTCCCATTGAATGCCTAGTAAATTACACTGTCAAAGTCCAGATAAGTATGAAAGACATCGTCAGAATAGTCCATCTGCCATCAGTGGTTCAACCGTAACGTTATGAAGCGACGAGAATACTTTTTGTATGCGAAGAAAACAAAAATAACGACTTTATTCAACAATTCGTCTCCTCTGTGTCTCTCCACATCACCGTAGCGCCATTTTAGAGAATATCCGCTGGACGCAAGCAGAATACGCTCTTCTGTATCAGCCGCGCTGCATGGATGTGCTGTTTTCGTTCAAATCAAAGTGTAAATACACGTAGAAACCGTATCCTTTTATCCTTTTAAGGTTTACCACCTTTAATGTGAGCTACATATGAACATTTAAGTCCTTACATTAAAGTTCACACAAACTCTTTTCTCCGCTGTGGCTGTCAGTCATTCGTTCAGCCTTTAAACCCTGGCCGCATTCGGTTACGACAGTCAGCTCGGTGAAGCTCTCTCCAAGATCATTCTGTGTTCCCATTATTATACTTGATTTGTAAATAAATGTCTATGATTTTGCAAAAAGGACTTTATCTACTTGCCGGAGTTTAATGTTGTTTTGTTACTTGCTACCGGGTGTCTGTGAGAACAAAACACGGGCGTAGAAAAGACTATAAAACTGTTTCACACACTACGCATCCATTTCTCTTCCCTTTGTGCTTTGCACGTTTTAATGCAAAGCGCTGCGAGCGCTGCGTGCATGTTGCTTCAAGCGCATCATTCTGCACACCGGATGCGCACATTGTAAGCGCTTCGTGTTAAAAACGGCAAAGCACAAAGGGAAGAGAAATTGATGCGTAGTGTATTATATCTGTGCAACAGTTATTAAGCCTTTCTTTTAACAGTTTTAAATTTCAGTTACTGTGCACGTTAAAAACAATTTATAGTCTTTTCTACGCCCGTGTTTTGTTCTCACAGACACACGGTAGCAAGTAACAAAACAACATTAAACTCCGGCAAGAAGATAAAGTCCTTTTTGCAAAATCATAGACATGTATTTACAAATCAAGTATAATGGGAACACAGAATGATCTTGGAGAGAGCTTTACCGAGCTGACTGCTGTAACCGAACGCGACCAGGGTTTAAAGGCTGAACGAATGACTGACAGCCACAGCGGAGAAAAGAGTTTGTGTGAACTTTAATGTAAGGACATAAATATTCATATGTAGCTCACATTAAGCTATCGTATGGCTTCAGAAGTAACACAGAATAATTCGCACAATCGGGGATATGGATCGGCCCTCTCTGACCGATACCCGATCCGAGAAAAATTGCACTTATCGGAGCCGATACCCGATATGAATATCGGATCGGCGCATCCCTAATTATAAATGTGAGATCGAGATGAACTAAGATGAGTGACAGCTTTTAAT
>NW_015630547.1:87148-93563 GCF_001515625.1 Sinocyclocheilus rhinocerous
TCGGTAAAGCTCTCTCCAAGATCATTCTGTGTTCCCATTATACTTGATTTGTAAATACATGTCTATGATTTTGCAAAAAGGACTTTATCTTTTTGCCGGAGTTTAGTGTTGTTTTGTTACTTGCTACCGGGTGTCTGTGAGAACAAAACACGGGCGTAGAAAAGACTATAAATTGTTTTTAATGTGCACAGTAACTGAAATTTAAAACTGTTAAAAGAAAGGCTCAATAACTGTTGCACAAATATAATACACTACGCATACATTTCTCTTCCCTTTTTTGCTATGCAGTTTTTAACACTAAGCGCTTACAATGTGCGCATCCGGTGTGCAGAATGATGGTGTCACAGCCTGACGCTGTGTTGCTTCAAGCGCATCATTCTGCACACCGGATGCGCACATTGTAAGCGCTTCGTGCTCATAGACTGTATAAAAACAGTTCGTGCTGCACTGTATTTGTTTTGTCCTATCGAATCTATCATATGTTGTTGCCTTATTGAAAAATATGCTATACATTTAAAATAAATGTATTTTAATTTTATAGTTTATACTTATATATACATACATTCATGAATGTTTTTCATGAATGGATTTTATAATACAAATAGCAATGTGTAACATTTTACCATATTTAGTGCAACACTTTTAATTGTTCACCACAAAATATTGTTTTTTCACTTTTTTGTTATATTGTTATTTTGTTATAATATTGTTTGGATTTCTAAAATTATTGTGCACTGATTTTTGTAGAATAACTTTTGCTGCCGAATTATCCACTAACCTAGTTTATGATAAATTTTTGTCATAGATTATAAATATACATAGGCCTATATTTTTTCATATTTATTGTTTATTTTATTTTTCGTTTTTTCACTAAATGTTTGGATTTCTAAAATTATTGTGCACTGATTTTTGTAGAATAACTTTTGCTGCCGAATTATCCACTAACCTAGTTTATGATATATTTTTGTCATAGATTATGAATATACATATATTTCATATTTATTGTTTATTTTTCTTTATAATAAAGTAGTCTGTATTTAGTAGATTGTGAAAGAATGATTATCAGTTCCACACACAGAGTTCTACATTTATTTAAATGAAAAAAAAAACCCAAAGCTTAACTGGTATCGGATCGGTATCGGCCAATACTGAACCCTAGGTATCGGAATCGGTATCGGAGGTGAAAAAGGCGGATCGGAGCATCCCTACACAATACACACACTTCTGGAGCTAATAAAGCCTAAAATTAACTTTATGCTTCTGTAATAACCAATATTGAGATAATAAAATAGGAAGAACATGAAATTTATACATTTCATTCACCAGAGACATGTGGATTTAATTACATACAAACTAATTAGGGAATATTAATTAACAGTACAATATTGAAAAGAAGAAAAAAAGAAAAAGAGCAACACACTCTTATTTGTTTTCTGTCACACTATAATAAGCCACCTAAATCACAAAGACAAACATAAATATTAGAAACTGTTCAACTCATTTTAACTGCAGGCCTGCCTCTCAGTCAAATTCCAGTAGCACTGAATCAATATTAATGTTTCACTTGGAAAGAAAATGCAAAAATATTCTTGTGAGTGTCCATATTGCCATTATCATGAGTGACGCACAACCTTTAAAGTGGGAAAATGAAATGGATTGCCCTTGGACAGTTACAAATCCTGTTTCAGCTAAAAAAGCACAACGATAACACAGTAGGGCTGCACGATTAATCTAATGCGATTGTCATGCGCATTTTGATAGTAATGCCGGTTCTGTAATCAGCAGGAAATCATCATCACGTGCTTTCAGATGGAGCAGAATTTACTACACATAGCCGTAGTTCACTGACAAGTCGATTTATCGTGCAGGCCTATAACACAGTACAACTTTCCTGCTATAGCTAAAAATATTATGAATATACATTACTACTCAAACTTTTGGGGTAGGTAAAATGTTTTTTAAAGTCTGTTATGCTCAACGATGCTGCATTTATTTGATAAAAATGCAGTAAAACTGTAATATTGTGACATATTATTTTAAAAAATTACATTTAATACCTTTAATTTGTAATACATTAAAAAAGAGAGACTATAAAAGACTACTGTCAATTTTGAACAATTTAATGTATCCCTCCTGAATAAAAGCATTAATTAAATTGAAAAAAAAAAGAATGGTAATGTATCATATCAACAAAATTAATAGATGAAAAAATTTTAGAACAATTTACTTTATCAAATCATCCCACAGTGAGAGCTATATCAGAATGTGTTACCTGACGCAAAGTCCGGGCCACCAGGCTCTCCAGAACAGGCCCTCTATCCTCATGAAGAAGATGAACTTCATCCAGGATGAGCAGTCGGACGATCTGAGACAAAGCCACATCCCCCACACTCTTCCTTGTCACCACATCCCATTTCTCTGGAGTCGTCACCAACATCTACAACACAATACAGTCATTGGATGATTAAGGCCTTGCAAACATGTGCTGTGAATTATCAGCAGCTTGTCCTGGTGTTTGCCAGTAACTTGATTTTTGCAGTATACTGTCAGTCGCTTTGATACAAACTGTCTATTAAACATAACAAACAAATGTGAAGATAAACCAACAATAATGCATACTAGAGGTTGCGCTGCAGATATTTTCTTCTAGTCTGTGTCAACAAGTCGTGATCACACGACTTCAGTTGCATGTTCTATACATGATGAATGATTAATTTTCTGGATGACAAGTCAACTATTATAAGTCGTGCAAGTCCTAATGCATACTCAAGCGAATGAGATGCCTCTACCACCTGGATAACTGTATGAGCATGTTATGAGATTCCTACCATTTTCAAGCATTTTCTATATGACCAACATTCATCTACTGATAACATATGTGTTTTGTACACTGGCATCTCTTTCTCACTTTCTCTTAGAAGACTTTTTGTTTTGCATTAACAGTACTTTTACAAATGACTGGTGGAAACTAGGTCTGTGAGAAGCTAACTCTTAAGAAAAATGTCCTTTATATCTCTCGAGAGAATTACATGCAGTTTGTTTTTAAAAAAGTAAATGAGAGGCTAAGGTATAGAAATATCTCGGCATCAGTACATCCACCATCATCAGACAAATGAACAGAAAAGGCTATCATTCTCACCAGTCCATTTATAAAGGTGACTGATTGTAAACAGAACATCTTCTCAATATGTGAAGGGATACTTGCTGAAAAATGATGCTTATATATCTCTAATGACTTACGTTTCAGATTAAATCTGGCCAGTTTGATTACTTTTCCGCACCCGTGAACAGTTAGAACCACTCCAAAAGAAAGAGCCATTGATACATGTGGCAATGTGAGCCTGTATACAGTTTTACAGTAGTTGAGCTTCCCATTCAACATGACAACAGGAAAAAAAAAAAAAAAAAAAAAAAAAGCTTATCATAAACTTGTCACCAAAATCTTTTTGTAAGGTTTGATTTGACGTACCAAAGCCTCAGGCCAATGCATCACATCACCTCAACGAACGTGCCCGATGTACAAAAGGGTGTAAGGCTATTCACATAATCAGTCTTTGTGACTAACAAAATTAGTCACAAATACTGATTTTCACAAAAGTAACAGTATTTCAGTTACCAACCATAAATAAAAGGAAACACAGTGATGACATTTATCTAAAAAAACTGGATGACAAATAGCTCATATCTTCATCTCTGTGAATTACTAAAACCCCACATTAAAAATCCACGCATAATGCAAACAATGTGTGTGCAGTGCAGAATGTCTATCACATAGTATGAAGTGACAGACAACATCCACTGTGTTTCCATTCATTAAGAACAGGGTCACTAAGAAAATGTCATTCTCAACATGGGAGTCTTGGAAATGTAAAATGAATAAGTAATGTGGCCATGTTTAACACTATAAAATAGAATTTAACTGTATTCTACAACCATGTGAACGTAGCATAGGCCTCCTCCAGGGCTGTCATTTGGAAAACTCTTGACAAAAACCTGGAGTAATGAGCACAAAACCAGGTTTATGGATGAATTTACATTTAGAAGAAGCCAAGAAATCCCTTTCTTCTGCCTATTAAACACCATAGAGTTGTCATAGTTTTTCAAAATCACCTTGTTGGAATCCTAAGGTGTGATGGCTCCACACAGCCATATTACAATTAAAAAATAGAATGCCATTTCAAACATATAATGCAATTTTGCAGGAAAAGATGCAATCCCGTACTACAATTACTGCTACCCTCAACTCATCAAATATATGAGTGGTTTTATGAACAAATCAAATACAGCATCTGTGCTTAATGCAATTTTCATGCCACAAAACCCCACCATGTGGGTTGGTGAGTGATAAGTTGTTGAGGATGCAGCAGACTACCACAATCTGAGATACTTTACTGGGCATCACTCCACCACTGCGACCCAAAAATCTTAAATAAGAAAATGATTTAAAATGCAGAAAGTGCACTCAACTACACCACAGGCCTGTACATATACCTAGTTATAATGCTCTTCTCCCTCATTTGAATGAAAACAAAAGATTAACAAAAAAATGTACCCAAATATTTAGGAGTTTTGTGATCAAAATTAATTGTACTTCACAGGTGCAATCTACATTAAGTCTAATTTACATAAAAAGTAGGCATGTTTGCTCTGAAACACAAAGTCAGTATTTGGGATTGACAACTACATTTACTTCTACACACATTACTAGTGTGACTTCCAAATTGCAATGAACATACAGCAGGACACAAGGCAGCTCTAATAATGTCCGTATGAATGAGTAAGGTTGCTACAAACAATGTACAATCAATCAACCATCAAGTTACAAACTACTAAACAAGACAGCCAAGAGAAAGGAAAAAAGAGAGACAGAGACAAAGGAAAGAGGCAGCCAGAAACGAGGAGTGGAAATTATTTTGTGACAATCACTTTTCAGAGTTTAGATGCCATTACAGAGATTTCCAAACATAGTCTGACAGAAATCAAACGGAATGCAATCTGGAATGAGGAATGATGAATGAACAGGAATGTAGGGATGCAGTAGGTCAAATACAGCAAGTGCAATTCTCCATCTTTTGGATGAAACAATGTTTTGAGCTTTGGGGCAGAGATGTGTGATTTGGTGAAGATGCTTTTGTGTGTGTGTGTGTGTGATGGGTTTGATGTGGGCTTCAAAATAGAGAGACAAGCCAAATCTGATGCTCAGATTCATGATTGTTTTGGAGAGTTTGGAGAGAGTTCTGTTGCTATAAATGCAAACGTCAATATTTCTTCTAAGTGTTAAAATCATGATATTTGTTTTATAAGCATTGTTATAATTACAGTTTAGCTGAATATTTGCATAATGCATACTCCATGTTAGAGAACAAAACTGAAAGATGTCAGTGTATCTAAGTAGTGTATCCGTGTAGCGTAACAGTGCTAAAAGTGACCATGACAACTAATGATACAAACAATCTTATAAATTATGAAAAGGAGAGGACCAAAAACCGAAAATTGGGGGACACCTTGAGTTATGGAAGCAGGAGGGCATTTGTACTTCTTGATAGAAATAAAATATTGTCTATTAGTGAGGTTGGAAGAAAACGTCTCGGTTACGTATGGTAACCCTCGTTCCCTGAAGGAGGGAACGGAGACGTCACGTTGGATGACTGACGAATTGGGATCTCGCTTAGAGAGACCAATCCACATCATGTGTAAACTAAATGAGCCAATGCACATTGGCATGCGATTATTGCATCCAGCTGTCGCTGATCACAGCGTGAGTATAAGTAGGCAGCTGGTGCAGCGCATATTCAGGATTTCTCTGATGAGCCGAGCCGGTAACCCGGCTGCTCGGCAGTGGTACAGAAGCTATGGCGACGGGACGTGACGTCTCCGTTCCCTCCTTCAGGGAACGAGGGTTACCATACGTAACCGAGACGTTCCCTTCAGTCGGTCACTCTCGACGTCACGTCGGATGACCGACGAATTGGGATCCCTACCAAAGGGCCATAGCTACTGCCCCTTCCAGTGTCCTGTGGAAGCCACCTGCGCCCCTACTTTTTGGCGTAGGCCAGGGCCTGCACAAGAGGACCAGCTACTGCTACTATGGCACTACCCACTGAGTAAGACTGGATAACACTGGATCCACTTAGGTCTCTACATATGGAACCCAGCCCTCTACCGGTTCTCACGGATTCATCGAGTGAGGGCCTGGCGCTGGACGCTCCGCCACGTCTGGCTGCCGAGGGGATGGAGGAGCTCGACAGGGTCTACGATATGGACTATCTGGAGCGGTTTTAGCAAGCCGACCCGAAGCCGGGGCCTTTCAGTGCTTCTACCCGTTTGAGGTGAGAACACAGGAGGATACCGGCTCCACACGAAGGCTATAGAATCTAGCGAACGTGTTAGGGGTCGCCCAGCCCGCAGCTCTACA